>NC_069505.1:109125448-109425448 GCF_027579735.1 Bombina bombina | reverse complement strand
GTTGTGTCGAAAAACAAGTTATTAAATCCTACTACTGCACTAGATGATATTTATTTTAAGTTGTTTTTTTTTTTTAATTAGAGCTATAATTTATTTAATAACATAAAGATAATTATACTTGGAATGTATAATAATTACAGTATAACTTCAGCAGTCTGCTGTAACTTGTCTTAAAAATGCATCATGAACTCACAGTCCGTAGACAAGAAGACTTAGTTGAATACTGTTCAGGTCTAAGATGGGACTTACACACAAGAGTGGATTGATGCAGTAAAAATAAAATAAACATTTGGAATGAAATTGAAAAGTTCTGTTAGATTGCAATGTCTGTCTTTACTGACCTCCAGTCATAAAATAAATTGTATAGAGGTCTTACTTCAAAAGGCTGAATCCTGAGAAATGTTGTTTATGCATAACCTTGCCTAGATCTGATGGAAATGTAATACGTATATCTGGGGTTTGTTGTTTTCTGGTATTTCAGGCCTGGACAGTCATTTGGCAGGATCAAACTGATATGCTACAGGACATTTCTCCTCTGTGAAAGGCATAGGGGGGTAGTTATCAAGCCGTCTACTTTTCTGCCTTCGCCGGCCCAATACGCCCGCCTAAGCTCGCCTACCTTCGCCGCCGCGGAACTTGAATACATTCGCCTAAGTTATCAAAAAAAGCTGTCAAAAAGCCGCGGGCGATGAGCAGCGGACTGTGAGAGTTATCACTCATCCAATCTCACTGCCCTTCGGCTTTTTCCCAGCTTTATTGCTAGCCTGTCACTAAGCACTCACACTAAACTACACTGTTCTATCCCTATACCAGCGCCCCCGGAGCCCCCCGCAACTAAATAAAGTTACTAACCCCTAAACCGCCGCTCCTAGACCCCTGCCGCAACTCTTATAAATGTATTAACCCCTAAACCGCGCTCCTAGACCCTGCCGCAACTCTTAAAAATGTATTAACCCCTAAACCGCCGCTCCCGGACACCGCTGCCACCTACATTATACCTAGTAACCCCTATCCTGCCCCCCCCCTACACCGTCACCCTCTATAATAAAGTTATTAACCCCTCTCCTGCTGATCCCGCACATCTCCGCAACTAAATAAATAGTTTAACCCCTAAACCGCCGCTCCCTGAACCCGCCGCAACCTATATTAAAACCTATAACCCCCTATCCTGCCCCCCCTACACCGTCGCCACCTATAATAAATTTATTAACCCCTATCCTGCCCCCCACTATGCCGCCGCCACTGTAATAAAATTATTAACCCCTAAACCTAAGTCTAACCCTAACGTCCCCTAACTTAAATATTAATTAAATAAATCTAAATAATATTTTTATTATTAACTAAAATTAATCCTATTTAAAACTAAATACTTACCTATAAAATAAACCCTAATATAGCTACAATATAAATAATAATTATATTCTAGCTATCTTAGGATTTATTTTTATTTTACAGGTACCTTTCAATTTATTTTAACTAGGTACAATAGCTATTAAATAGTTATTAACTATTTAATAGCTTACCTAGCTAAAATAAACTGAAATTTACCTGTAAAATAAATCCTAACCTAAGTTACAATTACACCTAACACTACACTATACTTTAATAAATTATTCCTATTTAAAACTAAATACCTGTAAAATAAACCCTAATATAGCTACAATATAAATAATAATTATATTGTAGCTATCTTAGGATTTATATTTATTTTACAGGTAACTTTGTATTTATTTAGCTAGTTTGAATAGTTATTAAATAGTTATTAACTATTTAATAACTACCTAGCTAAAAGAAATACAAAATTACCTGTAAAATAAATCCTAACCTAAGTTACAATTAAACCTAATACTACACTATCATTAAATTAATTAAATAAATTACTTACAAATAACTACAATTAAATACAATTACATAAACTAACTAAAGTACAAAAAATAAAAAAAATAAGTTACAAACATTTTTAAAATATTACAATTTTAAGCTACTTACACCTAATCTAAGCCCCCTAATAAAATAACAAACCCCCCACAATAAAAAAATGCCCTACCCTATTCTAAATTAAATAAAGTTCAAAGCTCTTTTACCTTACCAGTCCTTAAAAGGGCCATTTGTGGGGGCATGCCCCCAAAAGTTCAGCTCTTTTGCCTGTAAAAGAAAAATACAACCCCCCCCAACATTAAAACCCACCACCCACATACCCCTAATCTAACCCAAACCCCCCTTACAAAAACCTAACACTAATCCCCTGAAGATCATCGTACCTTGTCTTCACTCAGCCGAGCAGCGATGGAACCGAAGTGGACATCCGGAGCGGAAGAAGTTAATCCTCCAAGCGGCGCTGAAGAAATCTTCCATCCGATGAAGTCATCATCCAGGCGGCGCTGAAGAAGTCTTTGATCCGGCCGATGTCATCTTCCAAGAGGCGCTGAAGAGGTCTTCTATCCGGGCGATGTCATCTTCCAAGCCGGGTCTTGAATCTTCCTCCCGCCGACATGGAACCTCCTTCTTCACCGACGGACTACGATGAATGAAGGCTCCTTTAAGGGACGTCATCCAAGATGGCGTCCCCTCAATTCCGATTGGCTGATAGGATTCTATCAGCCAATCGGAATTAAGATAGGAAAAATCTGTTCCGATCAGCCAATAGAATGCGAGCTCAATCTGATTGGCTGATTCCATCAGCCAATCAGATTTTTCCTACCTTAATTCCGATTGGCTGATAGAATCCTATAAGCCAATCGGAATTGAGGGGACCCCATCTTGGATGACGTCCCTTAAAGGAGCCTTCATTCGTCGTAGTCCGTCGGTGAAGAAGGAGGTTCCGCGTCGGCGGGAGGAAGATTCAAGACCCGGCTTGGAAGATGACATCGCCCGGATAGAAGACCTCTTCAGCGCCTCTTGGAAGATGACATCGGCCGGATCAAAGACTTCTTCAGCGCCGCCTGGATGATGACTTCATCGGATGGAAGATTTCTTCAGCGCCGCTTGGAGGATTAACTTCTTCCGCTCCGGATTTCCACTTCGGTTCCATCGCTGCTCGGCTGAGTGAAGACAAGGTAGGATGATCTTCAGGGGATTAGTGTTAGGTTTTTGTAAGGGGGGTTTGGGTTAGATTAGGGGTATGTGGGTGGTGGGTTTTAATGTTGGGGGGGGGTTTGTATTTTTCTTTTACAGGCAAAAGAGCTGAACATTTGGGGGCATGCCCCCACAAATGGCCCTTTTAAGGGCTGGTAAGGTAAAAGAGCTTTGAACTTTATTTAATTTAGAATAGGGTAGGGCATTTTTTTATTTTTGGGGGGTTTGTTATTTTATTAGGGGGCTTAGATTAGGTGTAAGTAGCTTAAAATTGTTGTAATATTTTTAAAATGTTTGTAACTTATTTTTTTATTTTTTGTAACTTAGCTTTTTTTATTTTTTGTACTTTAGTTAGTTTATGTAATTGTATTTAATTGTAGTTATTTGTAGGTAGTTATTTAATTAATTTAATGATAGTGTAGTATTAGGTTTAATTGTATCTTAGGTTAGGATTTATTTTACAGGTAATTTTGTATTTCTTTTAGCTAGGTAGTTATTAAATAGTTAATAACTATTTAATAACTATTCTAACTAGCTAAAATAAATACAAAGTTACCTGTAAAATAAATATAAATCCTAAAATAGCTAGAATATAATTATTATTTATATTGTAGCTATCTTAGGCCTAGATTTGGAGTTTGGCGGTAGATGGGCTGTTAACGCTACGCGGGCTTTTTTCTGGCCGCACCATAAAATTAACTCTGGTATCGAGAGTTCCAAAAAATGCTGCGTATAGGCTCCAAAAAAGGAGCGTAGAGCATTTTTACCGCAAATGCAACTCTAGCTATATGTTCCGATCAGCCAATAGAATGCAAGCTCAATCTGATTGGCTGATTGGATCAGCCAAGCGGATTGAACTTGATTCTGATTGGCTGATTCCATCAGCCAATCAGAATATTCCTACCTTAATTTCCGATTGGCTGATAGAATCCTATCAGCCAATTGGAATTCGAGGGACGCCATCTTGGATGACGTCCCTTAAAGGAACCGTCATTCGTCGGGAGACGCCGGAAGAAGAGGATGGATCCGCGTCGGCTGCTTCAACATGGACCCCGCTCCGCACCGGATGGAAGATCGAAGATGCCGCTTGGAATGAAGATGTTTGCCGGTCCGGATGTCCTCTTCTTGCCGGTTAGGAGGAAGACTTTTGGACCCTCTTCTGGACTTCTTCAGTGGATGTCTAGCCCCCGCTTGGGTTGATGAAGATATCGGAGCCAGGATCCGATCGGTGATACCCGGTGAGGTGAAGACAAGGTAGGAAGATCTTCAGGGGCTTAGTGTTAGGTTTATTTAAGGGGGGTTTGGGTTAGATTAGGGATATGTGGGTGGTGGGTTGTAATGTTGGGGGGGGGTATTGTATGTTTTTTTTTACAGGCAAAAGAGCTGATTTTCTTGGGGCATGCCCCGCAAAGGGCCCTGTTCAGGGCTGGTAAGGTAAAAGAGCTTTTAAATTTATTAATTTAGAATAGGGTAGGGAATTTTTTTATTTTGGGGGTCTTTGTTATTTTATTAGGGGGCTTAGAGTAGGTGTAATTAGTTTAAAATTGTTGTAATATTTTTCTTATGTTTGTAAATATTTTTTTATTTTTTTGTAACTTAGTTCTTTTTATTTTTTTGTACTTTAGTTAGTTTATGTAATTGTAGTTATTTGTAGAAATTGTATTTAATTTATTTATTGATAGTGTAGTGTTAGGTTTTATTGTAGGTAATTGTAGGTATTTTATTTAATTAATTTATTGATAGGGTAGTGTTAGGTTTAATTATAACTTAGGTTAGGACTTATTTTACAGGTAATTTTGTTATTATTTTAACTAGGTAACTATTAAATAGTTCTTAACTATTTAATAGCTATTGTACCTGCTTAAAATAAATACAAAGTTACCTGTAAAATAAATATAAATCCTAAAATAGCTATAATATAATTATAATTTATATTGTAGCTATATAGGGTTTATTTTACAGGTAAGTATTTAGCTTTAAATAGGAATAATTTATTTAATAAGAGTTAATTAATTTCGTTAGATTTAAATTAAATATAATTTTAGGGGGGTGTTAGTGTTAGGGTTAGACTTAGCTTTAGGGGTTAATACATTTATTAGAATAGCGGTGAGCTCCGGTCGGCAGATTAGGGGTTAATAATTGAAGTTAGGTGTCGGCGATGTTAGGGAGGGCAGATTAGGGTTAATACTATTTATGATAGGGTTAGTGAGGTGGATTAGGGGTTAATAACGTTAATTATAGTAGCGCTCAGGTCCGCTCGGCAGATTAGGGGTTAATAAGTGTAGGCAGGTGTCGGCGACGTTGAGGGGGGGCAGATTAGGGGTTAATAAATATAATATAGGGGTCGGCGGTGTTAGGGGCAGCAGATTAGGGGTACATAAGGATAACGTAGGTGGCGGCGCTTTTGCGGTCGGCAGATTAGGGGTTAATTATTGTAAGTAGCTGGCGGCGACGTTGTGGGGGGCAGGTTAGGGGTTAATAAATATAATTACAAGGGGTCGGCGGGGTTAGGGGCAGCAGATTAGGGGTACATAAGTATAACGTAGGTGGCGGTCGGCAGATTAGGGTTAAAAAAATTTAATCGAGTGTCGGCGATGTGGGGGGACCTCGGTTTAGGGGAAACATAGGTAGTTTATGGGTGTTAGTGTACTTTAGAGCACAGTAGTTAAGAGCTTTATGAACCGGCGTTAGCCCAGAAAGCTCTTAACTCCTGCTTTTTTCCTGCGGCTGGAGTTTTGTCGTTAGAGCTCTAACGCTCACTTCAGAAACGACTCTAAATACCGGAGTTAGGAAGATCCCATTGAAAAGATAGGATACGCAAATGGCGTAGGGGGATCTGCGGTATGAAAAGTCGCGGCTGAAAAGTGAGCGTTAGACCCTATTTTGAGTGACTCCAAATACCGGCGGCAGCCTAAAACCAGCGTTAGGAGCCTCTAACGCTGGTTTTCACGGCTAACGCCAAACTCCAAATCTAGGCCTTAGGGTTTATTTTACAGGTAAGTATTTAGTTTTAATAGGAATAATTTATTAAAGTATAGTGTAGTGTTAGGTGTAATTATAACTTAGGTTAGGATTTATTTTACAGGTAAATTTCAGTTATTTTAGCTAGGTAAAGTTATTAAATAGTTAATAACTATTTAATAGCTATTGTACCTAGTTAAAATAAGTTGAAAGGTACCTGTAAAAATAAAATAAATCCTAAGATAGCTAGAATATAATTATTATTTATATTGTAGCTATATTAGGGTTTATTTTAAATGTAAGATATTTAGTTTTAAAATAGGATTAATTTAGTTAATAATAAAAATATTATTTAGGATTGATTTAATTAATATATTAAGTTAGGGGGGCGTTAGGGTAAGACTTAGGTTAGGGGTTAATAATTTTATTACAGTGGCGGCGGCGTGAGTGGGGGGGGCAGGATAGGGGTTAATAAATTTATTATAGGTGGCGACGGTTGTAGGGGGGCAGATTAGGGGTTAATAAATTTATTATAGGTGGCGACGGTGTAGGGGGTGCAGGATAGGGGTTAATACATTTAATATATGTTGCGGCGGGTTCAGGGGAGCGGCGGGTTTAGGGGTTAATACATTTAAATAGTTGCGGTGGGCTCCGGGAGTGGCGGTTTAGAGGGGTTAATATGTATAGAGTAGCTTGCGGTGGGCTCCGGAGCGGCGGTTTAGGGGGGGTAATAATTTTATTTAGTTGCGGCGGTTGTAGGGGGGGACAGATAGTGGTGTTTAGACTCGGGGGTACATGTTAGGGTGTTAGGTGCAGACAGCTCCCATAGAAATCACTGGGATGTCTGTCAGCAGCGAACTTGTACTTTCGCTATGGTCAGACTCCCATTGATTCCTATTGGGATCCGCCGCCTCCAGGGGTGGCGGTTAGAAAACCAGGTACGCGTGGCCGTAAAAGTGCGAGCGTACCTGCTAGTCATTTGATAACTAGCAAAAGTAGTGAGAATGTGCCGCACTTGTGTGCGGAACATCTGGAGTGACGTAAGAATCGATCTGTGTCGGACTGAGTCCGGCGGATCAAAGCTTACGTCACAAAAATTCTACTTTTGCCGGTCTCGAGCCTTTGATAACTTAGGCGAATCAGCCTAGCCACAAATACGCTGCGGAATTCCAGCGTATTTGAGGTTGACCGGCTTGATAACTAACCCCCATAGTGTGCTAAAAGAGACTACTCTTGGGGTTTCCCTAGAGTAAAAGTGGAACCAGACATGCACTCCTTGCACACATGCCATAGAGGGACACGACTCTACCTCACTGAGGAGTCCCAGAGAGGCAGAAACATCCGTCTGACGTTTATTGTTTTCTCTTGTTCAAAGGAAAATTGCCTGGTATTTCGTGCCTAGACTCTAATTTGGCAGGATCACACTGATATGCTTGCAGGATATTTCTCCTGTATGAAAGGCCTAGAGGCCCATTTATCAAGCTCGTATGGAGCTTGAGGGCCGTGTTTCTGGCGAGTCTTCAGACTCGCCAGGAAACAGTAGGTATTAAGCGGCGGACGAAGACAGCTGCTCCATAACCCTGTCCGCCTGTCAGAGCCACAATTCAACTCAATCAAGTATGGACGGTTTGATTGACACCTCCTGCTGGCGGCCCATTGGCCGCGAGTCTGCAGGGGGCAGCGTTGCACCAGCAGCTCTTGTGAGCTGCTGGTGCAATGCTGAATACTGAGAGCGTATTGCTCTCCGCATTTCAGCGAGGTCTTGCGACCTGATCCGCACTGTCGGATCAGGTCGCAAGACCTTTGATACATAGGCCCATAGTGTGCTACATGAGTGGAACATGTCCTTATGGGCAAGCAAGAATTTTTTTCTAGATTTTTTCTTTCTCAGTTGAGGTGCATCTCTACTCATTCCCTTTTTTAGTGGAAATTTAATATGGCATGGTGTCATACTGAAAACTGAAAAAATAAACTGTCATAAACATTTGTGAAGGAAATATCTATTATGCATAATTCTGAGAACCATACAACATACCACTCCAGAAGAAGGTATCATGGCAGGTCCCATACCCCTTGAGAAAATGGCAAACATCATATTAGGAACTATACCACTCAAATAGAATTTACATGGTAGACTTAACATTGAAATGCATACAACTCAAGAACTATTGTCCCCAAGCATCATATTGAGATGCATATCACTCCGGAAGAAATATTATGGCAGACACCATAATGAGAGCATACCACTCAAGAAGAATTTGTGATTTATGGAGCATTATGCTAAGAGTTGTGTAAGTCAAAAATAACCTATAATTGCAGACATTATACTCAAAGCATCGACTTAAAAAATGAAACTATATAACTCACAAAGAAACTATCATAGAGCATGCATGTATCATACCAAGAAAAGTGCAACTCTAAAAAGAATGATAATTTTGAGAACTTTTATTGAAAACATTAAATTAAACACCATTTCAGTTGATAAGAAACTATCTTGGTGTTCATAATATTGAGATTCATACTATTCACAAAGAAACTATTACTACAGACATCAAATAAAGAACTGTACCACTTGAGGGGAACTATCATATCAGATATCATACTGAGAACCATAGCACTAACAAAGAAACTATCATAGCATGTATCATACCAAGAAAAGTACAATTCTAAAAAGAATAAATCCTTTTGAGAACCACACCCCTGATGAACACCTATAATTGCTGGCAGATAACACATTCTTAGCACCCACCTATCTCACAGCTGGACCAGTCACTCTCAGAAACTAGTACATCTTCAGTTGGTCTCTCCTGCTCAGTCTCTGCCATTTAATTACCCTCACCCATACCCCATCTTGCTGGCAAAGCCCAATGTAAGGCGCCATATCATTAAAACCAAGTACATCTCCTTGTCTATGCTCTTCTGACTCATCCTCTTGCAGTACTGTCATTTACACTGGCGACACCACTCTCCACTCAATGTGGACCAGCCCTCTCACATACTGGGGCCCTTTGGCCCTTTCATTCATAATCTATGACCGGAATTGACTGTGACTTGTCCATGTATTTATTTATTTTTGGTATCCTATGTATTATATTGCTGAGAGATGTGCAAAAAGAAAAAAACTTTATACCATAGTAAAAAAACAATATATAATGGGGGGTAGTTATCAAGCCATCTACTTTACCTGCTTCGCCGGTTCAATATGCCCACCTAAGCTTCGCCTACCATCGCCGCCGCGGACCTTCAAAATTTCGCCTAAGTTATCAAAAAAGCTGTCAAAAAGCCGTGCACCAAGTACGGGCGATGAGCAGCGGACTGTGAGAGTTATCACTCATCCAATCTCGCTGCTCTTTGGCTTTTTGACTAGCTTTATTGATACCCCTGTCACTAAGCACCCACACTAACTACACTGTTTCTACCCCCTATACCGGCGCCCCCGGAGCCCCCCGCAACTAAATAAAGTTAGTAACCCCTAAACCCGCCGCTCCCAGACACCGCCAGCCAACTCTTATAAATGTAGGTGGCGGACACCGCCGCCACCCTACATTATACCTAGTAACCCCTATCCTGCCCCCCCCTTATACCGTCGCCACCTATAAAGTTATTAACCCCTATCCTGCAGATCCCTGACCTCGTCCGCAACTAAATGAATTATTTTTCCCCTAAACCGCCGCTCCCGGACCCCACCCGCAACCTATATTTAAACTTATTAACACCCTAATCTGCCCCCCTACACCGTCGCAACCTATAATAAATGTATAACCCCTATCCTGCCCCCCTACACCACTGCAATTAAAATTATTACCCCCTAAACCTAAGTCTAACCTCACCCTAACACCCCCAAACTTAAATATTAATTAAATAACTCTAAATATATGTTATCTTATTAACTAAGGCCTAAGATTTGGAGTTTGGCGTTAGCCGTGGAAGAAAACCAGCGTTAGAGGCTCCTAATCGCTGGTTTTAGGCCTAACTCTGGTATTTGGAGTCACTCAAAAAAGGGTCTAACGACTCACTTTTCAGCCGCGACTTTTCCATACCGCAGATCCCCTTACGTAAATTGCGTATCCTATCTTTTCCATGGGATTTTTCTAACTCCGGTATTTAGAGTCGTGTCTGAAGTGGAGCGTTAGAAATCTAACGACCAAGAACTCCAGCCGCAGGAAAAAAGTCTGGGCTAACGCCGGTTTATAAAGCTCTTAACTACTGTACTCTAAAGTACATCTAACACCCTAAACTACCTATGTACCCCTAAAACCGAGGTCCCCCCACATCGCCGCCACTCGATTAAATTTTTTAACCCCTAATCTGCCGACCGCCAACTACGTTATACTTATGTACCCCTAATCTGCTGCCCCTAACACCGCGCCCCAATATTATATTTATTAACCCCTAACCTGCCCCCACACAACGTCGCCGCCCAGCTACCCCTACATTTATTAACCCCTAATCTGCCTGACCGCAAAGCGCACGCCACCTACGTTATCCTTATGTACCCTAATCTGCTGCCCCTAACACTTGCCGACCCCTATATTATATTTATTAACCCCTAATCTGCCCCCCTCAACGTCGCCTCCACCTGCCCTACACTTATTAACCCCTAATCTGCCGAGCGGACCGCACCGCTACTATAATAAAGTTATTAACCCCTAATCTGCCTCACTCACCCTATAATAAATAGTATTAACCCCTAATCTGCCCTCCCTAACATCGCCGACAACCTAACTTCATATTATTAACCCCTAATCTGCTGACTGGAGCTCACCGCTATTCTAATAAATGTATTAACCCCTAAAGCTAAGTGTAACCCTAACACTAACACCCCCCTAAGTTAAATATAATTTTAATCTAACGAAATTAATTAACTCTTATTAAATAAATTAATCCTATTTAAAGCTAAATACTTACCTGTAAAATAAATCCTAATATAGCTACAATATAAATTATAATTACATTGTAGCTATTTTAGGATTAATATTTATTTTACAGGCAACTTTGTAATTATTTTAACCAGGTACAATAGCTATTAAATAGTTAAGAAACTATTTAATAGTTACCTAGTTAAAATAATTACAACATTACCTGTAAAATAAATCCTAACCTAAGTTACAATTAAACCTAACACTATACTATCATTAAATTAATAAAATAAAATAACTACAATTACCTACAATTAAACCTAACACTACACTATCAATAAAATAATTAAATACAATATCTACAAATAACTACAATGAAATAAACTAACTAAGTACAAAAATAAAAAAGAACTAAGTTACAAAAAATAAAAAAATATCTACAAACCATAAGAAAAATATTACAACCAATTTTAAACTAATTACACCTACTCTAAGCCCCCTAATAAAACAACAAAGCCCCCCCAAAATAAAAAATGCCCTACCCTATTCTAAATTACTAAAGTTAAAAAGCTCTTTTACCTTACCAGCCTGAACAGGGCCCTTTGCGGGGCATGCCCCAAGAAGTTTCAGCTCTTTTGCCTGTAAAAAAAACATCAATACCCCCCCCAACATTACAACCACCACCCCACATACCCCTAATCTAAACCAAACCCCCTTAAATAAACCTAACACTAAGCCCTGAAGATCTTCCTACCTTATCTTCACCATACCAGGTTCACCGATCCGTCCTGAAGAGCTCCTCCGATGTCCTGATCCAAGCCCAAGCGGGGGGCTGAAGATGTCCATGATCCGGTAGAAGTCTTCATCCAAGCGGAGGCAGAAGAGGTCTTCCATCCGATTGAAGTCTTCATCCAAGCGGGGCAGAAGAAGGTCTTTCATCCGATTGAAGTCTTCATCCAGGCGGCATCTTCTATCGACATCCATCTGAGCGGAGCAGCAGCAATCCTGAAGACCTCCGACGCGGAACATCATCCTGGCCGACGACTGAATGACAAATGACGGTTTCCTTTAAATGACGTCATCCAAGATGGCGTCCTCGAATTCCGTTTGGCTGATAGGATTCTATCAGCCAATTGGAATTAAGGTAGGAATATTCTGATTGGCTGATGGAATCAGCCAATCAGATTTAGCTTGCATTCTATTGGCTGATCGGAACGGCCAATAGAATGCGAGCTCAATCTGATTGGCTGATTGGATCAGCCAATCGGATGAACTTGATTCTGATTGGCTGATTCCATCAGCCAATCAGAAATATTCCTACCTTAATTCCGATTGGCTGATAGGAATCCTATCAGCCAATTGGAATTCGAGGGACGCCATCTTGGATGACGTCATTTAAAGGAACCGTCATTCGTCGTTCAGTCGTCGGCCAGGATGGATGTTCCGCGTCGGAGGTCTTCAGGATGCTGCCGCTCCGCTCCAGATGGATGTCAATAGAAGATGCCGCCTGGATGAAGACTTCAATCGGATGGAAGATCTCTTCTGCCCCGCTCTGGATGAAGACTTCAATCGGATGGAAGACCTCTTCTGCCCCGCTTGGATGAAGACTTCTACCGGATCATGGACATCTTCAGCCCCCCCGCTTGGGCTTGGTCAGGACATCGGAGGAGCTCTTCAGGACAGATCGGTGAACCTAGTATGGTGAAGATAAGGTAGGAGATCTTCAGGGGCTTAGTGGTTTCTTTAAGGGGGGTTTGGGGTTAGATTAGGGTATGTGGGTGGTGGGTTGTAATGTTGGGGGGGGTATTGTATGTTTTTTTTACAGGCAAAAGAGCTGAACTTCTTGGGGCATGCCCCGCAAAGGGCCTGTTCAGGGCTCGGTAAGGTAAAAGAGCTTTTAATTTTAGTAATTTAGAATAGGGTAGGGCATTTTTTATTTTGGGGGGCTTTGTTGTTTTATTAGGGGGCTTAGAGTAGGTGTAATTAGTTAAAAATTGTTGTAATATTTTTCTTATGTTTGTAGATATTTTTTATTTTTTGTACTTTAGTTAGTTTATTTCATTGTAGTTATTTGTAGATATTGTATTTAATTAATGTATTGATAGTGTAGTGTTTGGGTTTATTGTAGGTAATTGTAGGTATTTTATTTAATTAATTTAATGATAGTATAGTAGTATTAGCGTTTAATTGTAACTTAGGTTAGGATTTATTTTTACAGATAATTTTGTAATTATTTTTAACTAGGTAACTATTAAAATAGTTCTTACTATTTAATAGCTATTGTACCTGGTTAAATAATTACAAAGTTGCCTGTAAAATAAATATTAATCCTAAAATAGCTACAATGTAATTATAATTTATATTGTAGCTATATTAAGGGTTTATTTTACAGGTAAGTATTTAGCTTTAAATAGGAATAATTTATTTAATAAGAGTTAATTAATTTCGTTAGATTAAAATTATATATACTTAGGGGGGTGTTAGTGTTAGGGTTAGACTTAGCTTTAGGGGTTAATACATTTATTAGAATAGCGTGGTGAGCTCCGGTCGGCAGATTAGGGGTTAATAATTGAAGTTAGGTGTCGGCGATGTTAGGGAGGGCAGATTAGGGGTTAATACTATTTATATATGGGTTAGTGAGGCGGATTAGGGGTTAATAACTTTATTATAGTAGCGCTCAGGTTCGCTCGGCAGATTAGGGGTTTAATATGTGTAGGCAGGTGGAGGCGACGTTGAGGGGGCAGATTAGGGGTTAATAAATATAAAATAGGGGTCGGCGATGTTAGGGCAGCAGATTAGGGGGGTACATAAGGATAATGTAAGTAGAGGCGGTTTACGGAGCGGCAGATTAGGGGTTAATAATAATATGCAGGGGTCATCGATAGCGGGGGCGGCAGAATAGGGGTTAATAAGTGTTAGGTTAGGGGTGTTTAGACTCGGGGTACAAGTTAGAGTGTTAGGTGCAGACGTAGGAAGTGTTTCCGCATAGCAAACAATGGGGCTGCGTTAGGAGCTAAACGCGGCTTTTTTGCAGGTGTTAGTTTTTTTTACCAGCTCAAACAGCCCCATTGTTTTCTATGGGGGAATCGAGCACGTGCACGTTTTTGAGGCTGGCCGCTTGCGTAAGCAACTCTGGTATCGAGAGTTGAAGCTGCGTTAAAAATGCTCTACGCTCCTTTTTTGGAGCCTAACGCAGCCTTTATTTGGACTCTCAATTCCAGAGTTATTTTTATGGTGCGGCCAGAAAAAAGCCGGCGTTAGCTACGCGGGTCCCTTACCGACAAAACTCTAAATCTAGGCCTTAGTTAATCCTATTTAAAACTAAAAGACTTACCTTTATATAAACCCTAATATAGCTACAATATAAATAATAATTATATTGTAGCTATCTTACGGCTAGATTTAGAGTTTGTCGGTAACGACCCACGTAGCTAACGCTGGCTTTTTTCTGGCCGCACCTTATAAATAAACTCTGGTATTGAGAGTCCACAGAATGGCTGAGTTAGGCCTCCAAAAGGAGCGTAGAGCATATTTAACGCAACTTCAACTCTTGATACCAGAGTTGCTTACGGACGCGGCCAGCCTCAAAAACGTGCTCGGTGCACGATTCCCCCATAGGAAAAAATGGGGCTGTTTGAACTGAAAAAAAACTAACACCTGCAAAAAAGCCGCGTTCAGCTACTAACGCAGCCCATTGTATGCTATGGGGAAACACTTCCTACGTCTGCACCTAACACCCTAACATGTACCCCCGAGTCTAAACACCCCTAACCTTACACTTATTAACCCCTAATCTGCTGCCCCCGCTATCGCTGACTCTGCATAATATTATTAACCCCTAATCTGCCGCTCCGTAAAACCGCCGCTACTTACAATATCGATATGTACCCCTAATCTGCTGTCCCTAACACCGCCGACCCCCTATATTATATATTTTAACCCCTAATCTGCCCCCCACACGTCGCCTCCACCTGCCTACACTTATTAACCCCTAATCTGCCGAGCGCGGACGCACCGCTATAATAATAAGTTATTAACCCCTAATCCGCCCTCACTAACCCTATAATAAATAGTATTAACCCCTATATCTGCCCTCACCTAACATCGCCGACACACCTAACTTCAAACATTAACCCCTAATCTGCCGACTGGAGCTACACCGCTATTCTAATAAATGTATTAACCCCTAAAGCTTAAGTCTAACCCTAACACTAACACCCCCCTAAGTTAAATATAATTTAAATCTAACAAAATTAATTAACTCTTATTAAATAAATTATTACTATTTAAAGCTAAATACTTAACCTGTAAATTAATCCTAATATAGATACAATATAAATTATAATTATATTTTAGCTATTTTAGGATTTATATTTATTTTACAGGTAACTTTGTATTTATTTTTAACCAGGTACAATAGCTAAAATAGTTAAAATAATTACAAAAATTACCTGTAAAATAAATCCTAACCTAAGTTACAATTAAACCTAACACTACACTATCAATAAATTAATTAAATAAAATACCTACAATTACCTACAATAAACCTAACACTACACTATCAATACATTAATTAAATATAATATCTACAAATAAATACAATGAAATAAACTAACTAAGTACAAAAAATAAAAAAGAACTAAGTTACAAAAAATAAAAAAATATATACAAACATCAGAAAAATATTACAATTTTAAACTAATTACACCTACTCTAAGCCCCTAATAAAATAACAAAGACCCCCAAAATAAAAAAAATGCCCTACCCTATTCTAAATTACTAAAGTTCAAAGGCTCTTTTACCTTACAGCCCTGAACAGGGCCCTTTGCGGACATGCCCCAAAGAATTCAGCTCTTTTTGCCTGTAAAAAAAACGCATACAATACCCCCCCCAACAGTACAACCCACCATCCACATACCCCTACTCTAACCCAAACCCCCTTAAATAAACCTAACAATAAGCCCCTGAAGATCTTCCTACCTTATCTTCACCATACCAGGTTCACCGATCGATCCAGAAGAGCTCCTCCGATGTCCTGATCCAAGCCCAAGCAGGGGGCTGAAGATTTCCATGATCCGGCTGAAGTCTTCATCCAAGCGGAGCTGAAGGAGGTCCATGATCCAGCTGAAGTCATCATCCAAGCGGGGAGGCTGAAG
The DNA here is from genome assembly GCF_027579735.1 of Bombina bombina. NCBI lineage: Eukaryota > Metazoa > Chordata > Amphibia > Anura > Bombinatoridae > Bombina > Bombina bombina. The sequence continues at coordinate 109,409,397 of NC_069505.1, read as the reverse complement.
AGGTCCATGATCCGGCGAAGTCTTCTATCAACGGCATCTTCAATCTTCTTTCTTCCGGATCCATCTTGTAGACCTCTGACACGGAACATCCTGCTGGCCCGACGGACTAACGACGAATGAAGGCTCCTTTAAGGGACGTCATCCAAGATGGCGTCCCTCGAATTCCCGATTGGCTGATAGGATTCTATCAGCCCAATCGGAATTAAGGTAGGAAAATTCTGATTGGCTGATGGAATCAGCCAATCAGAATCAAGTTCAATCCGATTGGCTGATCCGATCAGCCAATAGAATACGAGCTCAATCTGATTGGCTGATCGGATCGGCCAATCGGAGTTGAACTTGATTCTGATTGGCTGATTCCATCTGCAATCAGAAATTTTCCTACCTTAATTCCAATTGCTGATAGAATCCTATCAGCCAATCAGAATTCGAGGGACGCCATCTTGGATGACGTCCTTAAAGGAGCCTTCAATCGTCGTTAGTCCGTCGGGCCAGCAGGATGTTCCGCGTTGGAGGTCTACAAGATGGATCCGGAAGAAAGAAGATTGAAGATGCCGTTGATAGAAGACTTCAGCCGGATCATGGACCTCTTTAGCTCCCGCGTGGATGATGACTTCAGCCGATCATGGACCTCTTCCGGCTCCCGCTTGGATGAAGACTTCAGCCGGATCAGGACACCTTCCAGCCCCTGCTTGGCTTGGATCAGGAAATCGGAGGAGCTCTTCTGGATCGATCGGTGAACCTGGTATGGTGAAGATAAGGTTAGAAGATCTTCAGGGGCTTAGTGTTATGGTTTATTTAAGGGGGGTTTGGGTTAGATTAGGGGTATGTGGGTGGTGGGTTGTAATGTTGGGGGGGGTATTGTATGTGTTTTTTTTACAGGCTAACGAGAGCTGAATTCTTTGGGGCATGCCCCGCAAAGGGCCCTGTTCAGGCTGTTAAGGTAAAAGAGCTTTGAACTTTAGTAATTTAGAATAGGGTAGGGCATTTTTTATTTTGGGGGTCTTTGTTATTTTATTAGGGGGCTTTGAGTAGGTGTAATTAGTTTAAAATTGTTGTAATATTTTTCTGATGTTTGTAAATATTTTTTTATTTTTTGTAACTTAGTTCTTTTTATTTTTTGTACTTAGTTAGGTTTATTTCATTATATTTATTTGTAGATATTGTATTTAATTAATGTATTGATAGGGTAGTGTTAGGTTTAATTGTAGGTATTTAATTAATTTATTGATAGTGTAGTGTTAGGTTTAATTGTAACTTAGGTTAGGATTTATTTTATAGGTAATTTTGTAATTATTTTAACTATTTTAGCTATTAAATAGTTCTTAACTATTTAATAGCTATTGTACCTGGTTAAAATAAATACAAAGTTACCTGTAAAATAAAAATAAATCCTAAAAAAGCTATAATAAAATTATAAGTTATATTGTATCTATATTAGGATTTATTTTAAAGGTAAGTATTTAGCTTTAAATAGGAATAATTTATTTAATAAGAGTTAATTTAATTTCGTTAGATTTAAATTATATTTAATTTAGGGGGGTGTTAGTGTTAGGGTTAGACTTAGCTTAGGGTTGAATACATTTATTAGAATAGCGGTGAGCTCCGGGTCAGCAGATTTGGGTTAATTGTTTGAAGTTAGGTGTCGGTGATGTTAGGGAGGGCAGATTAGGGGTTATACTATTTATTATAGGGTTAGTGAGGCGGATTAGGGGTTATAACTTTATTATAATAGCGGTGCAGTCCGCTCGCAGATTAGGGGTTAATAATGTAGCAGGTGGAGGCGACGTTGTGGGGGGGCAGATTAGGGGTTAATAAATATAATATAGGGGTCGGCGGTGTAAGGGGCAGCAGATTAGGGGGGTACATAAGTATAACGTAGGTGGCGGTCGGCAGATTAGGGGTTAATAAATATAATATAGGGGTCGGCGGTGTTAGGGGCAGCAGATTAGGGGGTACATAAGGATAAGTAGGTGGCGGTCGCAGAGTAGGGGTTAAAAAAATTTAATCGAGTGTCGGCGATGGTAGAGGGGCCTCGGTGTAGGGGTACATAGGTAGTTTATGGGTGTTAGTGTACTTTAGAGCACAGTAGTTAAGAGCTTTATAAACCGGCGTTAGCCCAGAAAGCTCTTAACTACTGACTTTTTTCTGCGGCTGGAGTTTTGTCGTTAGAATTCTAACGCTCACTTCAGCCACAGAAACTAAATACCGGAGTTAGAAAGATCCCATTGAAAAGATAGAATACGCAATTGACGTAAGGGGATCTGCGGTATGGAAAAGTCGCGGCTGAAAAGTGAGCGTTAGACCTTTTTTTGACTGACTCCAAAATACCGGCGGTAGCCTTAAAACCAGCGTTAGGAGGCCTCTAACGCTGGTTTTCATGGCTACCGCCAAACTCCAAATCTAGGCCTTAGGATTTATTTTTATTTTACAGGCATATTTCAATTTATTTTAACTAGGTACGATAGCTATTAAATATTTATTACTATTTAATAGCTACCTAGTTAAAATAAAGAGAAATTTACCTGTAAAAATAAAAGTAACCTAAGTTACAATTACACCTAACAACTACACTATACTTTAATAAATTATTCCTATTTAAAACTAAATACTTACCTGTAAAATAAAACCCTAAGATAGCTACAATATAATTAATAATTACAATTGTAGCTATTTTAGGATTTATATTTATTTTGAGCAGTAACTTTGTATTTAGTTTTAGCTAGTTAGAATAGTTATTAAATAGTTTATTAACTATTTAATAACTACCTAGCTAAAAGAAATACAAAATTACCTGTAAAATAAATCCTAACCTAAGCTACATTAAAACCTATATTAAATTAATTAAATAAATTACCTACAAATAACTACAATTAAATAAACTAACTACAGTACAAGAAATAAAAAAAATAAGTACAAACATTTAAAATTATTACAACAATTTTAAGCTACTTATACACTTAATCTAAGCCCCCTAATAAAATAACAAAAGCCCCCCAAAATAAAAAAATGCCCTACCCTATTCTAAATTAAAAAGTTACCAGCTCTTTTACCTTACCAGCCCTTAAAAAGAGCCTTTTGCGGGGCAATGCCCTAAAAGAATTCTGCTCTTTTGCCTGTAAAAGAAAAAGTACAACCCCTCCAACATTAAAAACCCACCACCCACATACCCCTAATCTAATCCTATCAGCCAATCGGAATGAAGGGACGCCATCTTAGATGACGTCCCTTAAAGGAACCTTCATTCAGTCGTCGGCCTTCAGGGAAGAAGGATGTTCCGCGTCGGCGGGATGAAGATGGATCCGGAAGAAAGAATATTGAAGATGCCGCTTGGAAGATGACATCGCCCGGTTGGAAGAACTCTTCAGCGCCGCCTGGATTGATGACTTCATCGGATGGAAGACTTCTTCAGCGCCCCTTGGATGATGACTTCTGCCGCTCCGGATCTCCTCTTCGGTTCCATCGGTGGTCGGCTTGGCTGAAGACGACTCAAGGTAGGATGATCTTCAGGGGGGTAGTGTTGGGTTTATTTAAGGGGGGTTGGTTAGGTTAGGGGTATGTGGGTGGTGGGTTTTAATGTTGGGGGGGGTTGTATTTTTCTTTTACAGGCAAAAGAGCAGAATTCTTTGGGGCAATTCACCACAAAAGGCCCTTTAAGTGCTGGTAAGGTAAAAGAGCTGGTAACTTTTTAATTTAGAATAGGGTAGGGCATTTTTTATTTTGGGGGCTTTGTTATTTTATTAAGGGGGGCTTAGATTAAGGTGTAAGTAGCTTAAAATTGTTGTAATATTTTTGAAATGTTTGTAACTTATTTTTATTATTTTTGTAACTTAGCTTTTTTATTTTTTTGTACTTTAGTTAGTTTATTTATTGTATTTAATTGTAGTTATTGGTAGGTAATTTATTTAATTAATTTAATGATAGTGTAGTGTTAGGTTTAATTGTAACTTAGGTTAGGATTTATTTTACAGGTAATTTTGTATTTCTTTTAGCTAGGTAGTTATTAAATAGTTAATAACTATTTAATAACTATTCTAACTAGCTAAAATAAATACAAAGTTACCTGTAAAATAAATATAAATCCTAAAATAGCTACAATGTAATTATTAATTAGTGTAGCTATCTTAGGGTTTATTTTACAGGTAAGTATTTAGTTTTAAATAGGAATAATTTATTAAAGTATAGTGTAGTGTTAGGTGTAATTGTAACTTAGGTTAGTTTTTATTTTACAGGTAAATTTCTCTTTATTTTAGCTAGGTATCTATTAAATAGTTAATAACTATTTAATAGCTATTGTACCTAGTTAAAATAAATTGAAAGATGCCTGTAAAATAAAAATAAATCCTAAGATAGCTACAATATAATTATTATTTATATTGTAGCTATATTAGGGTTTATTTTAAAGGTAAGTATTTAGTTTTAAATAGGATTAACTTAGATAATAAGAGAAATATTATTTAGATTTATTTAATTAATATTTAAGTTAGAAGGTGTTAGAGTTAGTGTTAGACTTAGGTTTAGGGGTTAATAATTTTATTACAGTGGCGGCGGTGTAGGGGGGGCAGGATAGGGGTTAATAAATGCATTATAGGTGGCGACGGTGTAGGGGGCGCAGATTAGGGGTTAATAAGTTTAATATAGGTTGCGGCGGGGTCCGTGAGCGGCGGTTTAAGGGTTAAACTATTTATTTAGTTGCGGCGAGGTCCAGGATCAGCAGGATAGGGGTTAATAACTTTATTATAGGTGGCGACGGTATAGGGGGCAGGATAGGGGTTAATAGGTATAATGTAGGTGGTGGTGGGCTCCGGTAGCGGCGGTTTAGGGGTTAATAGGTATTATGTAGGCGGCGGTTTAGGGGTTAATAGGTATTATGTAGGTGTCGGACTGAGTCCGGCGGATCGAAGCTTACGTCACTAAATTCTACTTTTGCCGGTATCTAGGGCTTGATAACTAAGGCGAATCAGCCTCGCCACAAATACGCTGCGGAATTGCAGCGTATTTGAGGTTGACGGCTTGATAACTAGGGGCCATTGTCTCTATAGACATTAGGTTAGATTCATAGACCCTTGTTAAATGCTCATCCCATTTATTCTTTCTATTGTTTTCTTAGTGGGTGTTCCTGCCATTACCATTACCATTATTTCCAATAAAAGAACCCAATACAATCACAGAACTTAGGAAACACACTATCAAAACTGATTATTTAAATGTTTGTCGAATGCATTCCATGTCTGTTCTCTTAGGGTAATGTTGTCTCACTGGATAAAATAAGAATTGTCTCAGTTACCCTGCAGAAAGGAACAAGGGGCTGGCTGTTGGTAATCTGAGATGTGCTAGAGGTGTGTTCGGTGTTTTCCCCCTACGCCTTATTCTAATAGACGGAATTCTAAAACACTCTCCATCTAAAGTATCTCATGTCTCACTATTTCAAAAGCTGACAAGGTTGTCTTGTTTTTTTTTTTATATTTTATTTTTCTTTAAAGTTTTTCAAGCTTTCTTTTCTGCATATGTTAGAAATTACTGTTTTTTTTCTAGGGAGTAACATAGTAACATAGTAACATAGTAGATAAGGTTGAAAAAAGACTGAAGTCCATCGAGTTCAACCTATACAAATCTAAAATACTTACAAAAAGCTCCAGTTAAGCTTAAATAACCCCATTAAAATGTGACCCATTTAATACTAGCAATCATATCCATGAATTTTGTTTATATACAGAAATTTATCCAGACTATTTTTAAATGTATCTATGGTATTGGCATTCACTACCTCCTTTGGTAATGAGTTCCACAATTTTATTGCTCTTACAGTGAAAAAACGTTTCCGTTGCAGGAGATTAAATCTCCTTTCCTCCAACCTTAAATTATGACCTCTTGTCAGAACCAATTTTCTTGGAATAAAAAGAGCTTCTGCCATCTCTGTATATGGGCCTTGAATATATTTATATAAAGTAATCATGTCACCTCTCAAGCGCCTTTTTTCTAAAGAGAACAGACCCAGTTTGGCTAGCCTCTCCTCATAGGTTAATTTCTCCAATCCCCTTATTAGCTTTGTGGCCCTTCTCTGAACTTTTTCTAGTTCTGCAATATCTTTTTTAGCAATCGGTCCCCAGAACTGCACTCCAAACTCAAGGTGAGGTCTTACCAGGGCTTTATATAATGACAGAATTATGCTTTCCTCCCTTGAATCAATGCCTCTTTTAATACATGCTAGTATCTTATTAGCCTTTGAAGCCGCTGCTCTGCATTGTGCACTCATCTTTATCTTGTTATCTATTACTACTCCCAAATCCCTTTCCTCCTGTGTTTGGCTAAGTCTTGTCCCATTTAAAAAATACATAGCCTGCTTATTTTTACTTCCAAAATGTAGAACCTTACATTTTTCCGTATTAAATCTCATTTTCCATTCACTTGCCCATAGTTCTAATTTTAGCAAATCCCTTTGCAAAGAGAGCTCATCCTGCTCTGACCTAATGACCTTACTTAACTTAGTATCATCTGCAAAAATAGAGATGTCGCTATTTAATCCTTGCTCCAAGTCATTTATAAAAATATTAAAAAGAACAGGGCCCAGTACTGATCCCTGGGGGACGCCACTGATTACCTTTGTCCAATCTGAGTATGATCCATTTACTGCTACTCGTTGCTCCCTATCTTTTATCCAGTTATTTATCCATGAGCTAACATTTTCAGCTATTCCCAGTCCCTTAATTTTGTGCATTAATCTCTCATGTGGCACTGTATCAAATGCCTTTGCAAAATCTAAGTATATCACATCAACTGATTCCCCTTTATCTATATTTTTACTTACTTCCTCGTAGAATCTAATTAGATTAGTTTGACATGATCTATTTCTCCTAAAGCCATGCTGATTAGAACTCATAATCTTGTTTACACGAATATGCTCATCAATATAATCCCTTATAATCCCTTCAAATATCTTCCCCACTATTGATGTCAGACTAACTGGTCTATAGCTTCCTGGATCATCCCTGCTTCCCTTTTTGAAGAGTGGCACCACATCAGCTTTACGCCAATCCTGGGGTACCATGCCTGAGGATAATGAGTCTTGAAAAATTAAGAGTAAAGGTTTGTCTATAACAGTGCTAAGTTCACTTAACACCCTTGGGTGTATTCCATCTGGGCCTGGAGTTTTATTTACCTTAATATTTTTTAGTTTTTTCCTGATATCCTCTAAACAAAACCCAGTTAGTGGTATGGACTGGCATGTTCTATTCTGTTCCAAAGTATCATTCAATGGTTCCTCTCTTGTGTATACTGAAGAAAAAAACTGGTTTAGTACCTCAGCCTTTTCCCTGTCATTATTTATCATGCTACCCTCCACACATTTTAATGTACCTATATTATCCTTCTTAGATTTTTTGCTATTTATGTACTTAAAGAACCTTTTAGGGTTAGACTTAGAATCCTTGGCAATTAATTTTTCATTTTCAATTTTGGCTAATTTGATTGCTTTTTTGCATGCTTTGTTACATTCCTTATAAATATTGTATGCTGAGTCTGTACTATTTTCTTTTAATAATTTAAATGCCCTACGTTTTTTCCTAATTTCTTTTAACACATTTTTATTTAGCCATAACGGCTTATTTTTTTTATTTTTATTTTTATAACCATATGGTATGTATTGATATGTATATTTATTTAACAAATTTTTAAATATTATCCATTTATCCTCTGTATTTTTATTAGAAAATACATTGTCCCAATTTATATTATTTAATGATTTCCTTAAATCGTTGAATTTTGCTTTCTTGAAATTAAAAGTCTTAGTTAAGCCTTTAAAACACTGCATATGAAAAGAGATTTCAAATGTGACCATGTTATGATCACTGTTACCCAAATGTTCTTTAACTTCTATGTTTGATATTATATCTGTATTGTTTGATAGCACTAAATCCAATATAGCTTTACTCCTAGTTGGCTCCTCTATTAATTGTGACAAGAAGTTATCCCTGAGAACATTTAAAAATCTATCCCCCTTAGCTGAATTACTAGTTTCATTGGCCCAGTTTATATCAGGGTAGTTAAAATCTCCCATAATTACAGCACTGTTATTAGCAGCCTTACCTATTTGGATAAGTAGTTGAGTTTCCTCCGGGTCACTAATGTTGGGAGGCTTGTAGCATGTTCCTAGTAATATTTTTTTAGGATTTTTCCCCCCACTCTTTATTTCAACCCACAGGGTCTCTACATTGTCACTTGTATCATAAATATCTTCCCTTATTGTAGGTTTAAGGTCAGGTTTAATATACATGCAGATTCCTCCACCCCTTTTATTATTCCTGTCCCTCCTAAATAATGTATACCCCTCTAAGTTAACTGCCCAGTCATGTGAATCATCCCACCAAGTTTCAGTTATACTGATAACATCATAGTCCTCTTCTGCAACTAAGAGCGTCAGCTCCCCCATTTTACCTGTCATGCTTCTTGCATTTGTTGTCATACATTTAATTTTCATGTGCTTTCTGCTGCTACTTGGTGTACTTTCCTCTATACTTTCTAATGTGACATTTCTTAAGTCATCCCTTCCTTGAGATATTAATGGAGTGACATATTCAGACACTGATCTCTCTGTTCTATTTTGTTCAAATTGACCCTCCCCCCCTTTGCCTAGTTTAAAAGGTTCTCTAAACGTGCTACCATCCTTTCCCCCAACACACCTGCACCCATGTCATTCAGGTGCAATTCATCCTTACTGTACAATTTGTACCCTAGTGAAAAATCAGCCCAGTGTTCTAAAAAGTCAAACCCCTCATTTTTACACCATGTTTTTTAGCCATGAATTAACAGACCTTAGCTCCTTCTGCCTTACTGAGTTAACACACGGCACTGGTAATATCTCAGAAAATATTACTTTGGATGTCCTTGCTTTAAGCTTGCTACCTAACTCCCTGAAGTCATTTTTTAGGACTCTCCATCTCCCACTGATTTCTTCATTAGTACCAATATGCACCATGACTGCAGGATCAGACCCGCATCCCTCTAACAATCTATCAATACGCTCCACAATATGCCTAACACGAGCCCCTGGAAGACAGCAAACTGTTCTATGTAAAGGGTCTGGATGACAAATTACCCTATCAACCTTCCTTATAATAGAGTCTCCTACCACCAACATCTGCCTCTGGCCCTGACTTGTATGCCCCTCTTCCATGACTGAAGGACTGCCCACCATAGTATGCTCCTCTTCCACAGCTAAAGGACTGTTCACTATACTAGGCAACACGGCCCTCTCTGACACTGCCACCCCTGAACTGATATCCCCAACATCTTCACTTAATCTTGCAAATCTATTGGGGTGTACCAGCTCAGAACTGGCCTGTCTCTTCCGCTTACTTCGCCCTCTAACTGTGACCCAGCTACATCCTGGAGTCTCCTCATCTGAATCCTCCCCATTCCCACTGCTGGAACCATTAACAACCAGCTCAGTCCTATCCATTTCCCTTTCAAGTGTCTGAATTTCATGTAGTGTTGCAATTCGTTCCTCCAGATCCCCAATACGAGTTTCTAAAGAGACAATATGCTCGCACTTGCCACAAACATATAATCCCAGAAGCGGCTGCTCCAGTGATGCAAACATGTGGCAAGCTGTACACTGAATGAGATTCTCACACATTCTTAATAAAAGGTTTAACTTAAAAGTATAAAATAAATATATTTCCCCTTGGTTACCCCAAAACCTTGTTTGCCTAACTACCTTGGTTAGCTAACAATTATACTTAAACAGACAATGTTACTTTAACAGAGAATCAATACAGCAAGCCTAAAAGAGCAAGCTCACAGAGTAAATGTGCTAAATTTATAGGCTTCCAAGGCCCAAACAGGTGAAAATAATCCCACCCCTAATTACCCACACAGACAGAAAAACAAAAAAAAATGGAATGCTAGAAATAAAGTTATTTAGTTATTTCCTTTTTTAAAAATAAAAATGCAACCCTTGCAAAGCAAATTTAGAAAATAGCTTGGTTAGCTATTATACTTAAACAGACAATGTTACTTTAACAGAGAATCAATACAGCAAGCCTAAAAGAGCAAGCTCACAGAGTAAATGTGCTAAATTTATAGGCTTCCAAGGCCCAAACAGGTGAAAATAATCCCACCCCTAATTACCCACACAGACAGAAAAACAAAAAAAAATGGAATGCTAGAAATAAAGTTATTTAGTTATTTCCTTTTTTAAAAATAAAAATGCAACCCTTGCAAAGCAAATAATTTAGAAAATAGCTTGGTTAGCTATTATACTTAAACAGACAATGTTTAATGTTGCTTGTTTTAGTTTATTTAGTAATATTTTGAAGGTATTTTTTTCTGTAATGCTGGTATATTTGACAGTAGAACATGTTTTATGGGGCTAAAAGGTAGCAGTAATGAGATAGATGCAGCTTCATTGATTATAATGGAGCTATAGGAGCCTATTTAAGAACGTGCAAGCGGACATGATCCGATATTGCGGCTCATGTCCACTGCACATCGATAAATGCTAACAGCATACGCTCTCTGCATTTATCATTGTACCATCAGAGCAGGCGGACAGGTCTTTTGACCGCTGCTTCATAACTTGTGTTTCTGGCGAGCCTGAAGGCCCGTAAGAAACACGGGGCATCAAGCTCTATACGGAGTTTGATAAATAGGCCCCAAACGCTCAACTTGCTGCTTTGACGATGGTCAAGTCCAAATGTTTGTTTATTATCTTATTTTCCTTTTGGGGTGTTGCAGTAATTGCTTTTTCCAGCAAGATATTAGATTCAGGAACAAGTTTTTTTAAAACTAGTCAATTATCTCCATTGGCATACAACATATTATTAGGATTCATTTATGTTAATTTATATATTTATTTTGTTTTTTATACAGCTAGCATTTATATATGCATATAATGTCAAAAGTGTATTTTTACATTGTTTTTTTTTTTTATTTAAAAGTGTTAAAATCCACTCTTATTTTTATATAGTATTTTGGACAACATTTATTCTAAGCATCATTTTTTTCATGAATATTTCAACATCTGCAAGCTCAAGAGAGTGATAAGAAGTAATAAAAAAAAGAATTCTGATGTGTTTTCAATAGGTCCAAAAGTAAAGTCCAAAAATCTCACAAAATTGTTCTTGCAAGGTGCTTTTTGATTGATTAATTGCCTGCATGCAAGGCAACAGCGGTGATAAATCATCATGAATCCATTTGATAAGTGTAAAATCATTTTTTTATTTTGTTTTTTAACTGATTTAAATAAAATTATATTGGAAAATTCCATGAAAAGTAATGCAGTAGCTAGGGAAGAAATCCAATGTGCTCTTTCAACCACTAACTGCTAGGTTGCACCTTACCTTATCTGCTATAATCACTGATACTTATATTATATAGGTGTCAATGTCAATGCCCACTAACCCTATCTGGAACCTCTTTTCCTGTAGTTACCCCTTTCTGTGATCTCTCCCTCAAATAATGCTACTTACCATACCAGTGGCAGCACTCAATGTTGAGGTTAATTATAAGGGGGATGGCTTGTGAGGTTAATCGTGGTGGGCAAGTGAGGAACCAATAGGATCTCCTAATGTTAACTTACTATAGAGGATTATTTATTTGATCTAATATAGACTGAGTAGTTGCCTGCCATGCTGCTGAGTAATTTACACAGGTGAAGACAGATGTAATGGAAATTAGTTGGATCAGCATACTAGATAATAGCAAAATTATTAAGATACTGTTGATATTATGGTTTAGCTGCTCTCATACTAAGAATTTGCACATATGATCTAACTCTAAGGGTCCGATGATCTAAACCTCGCAAGTTCAGACGTGGCTTTTCACGGCGACACTCATAGGTGCTGCTCAAGTGGAATTATTGTAAAAAAGGGGTAGTCCCAGCTAGTGGCAAGATGTCTCCTATTGAAATTAATAGAGCGCGCTGGAAAGGGAAACTTTGCCCTTTAAAGTGACGTTAACAGTGAGCACGAAGAGCACTTTAAAAATAAAATCCTGCAGCCAATATAAATCACATTACGCTACTTTCTGTGAATAGCATCTTACAGTTGTCTATATTTTCATATGCACATGTGAGAAGTTTGCCACCTTTTAGCAAGAAAAACTGTGAGATCTGTATTGCAAAAATCTTTACAGAATGACACTGGGATTAGAGAAACAATTTCATATACACCCACGGAACACCCATGTTCAACCCATATTACAAAAAACAACAATTATACTTTGTAATTTGTAATAAGTACACATTTCTAAGTGATTTTTTTCAACTCTAGTGTACTTAAATTTTTTTGATTCCTGAGTAATTTACGTACAAATTTCAATTTTGTTAATAAAATACGATTAAACCTCCATCGCACAGTATCTCTGCTTGGGGCCCCCAAGAAGGCAGAGCCCTGTCGCAACAGGACCACTGCCAACCCTATTCTTTATGGAATAAATAGGTATCGGGCGCTGTCACCCCTAGATCAATAATACAAATTGTAGCAATACAAAACAATATTATGCAAAAGCGATCGAAAGGCACTGAATATTCTCTCAAAATAGTGATCTCCAAGTAGCAGCTTCAATCCCTAGGCTGAGTATAGTCAGATACCCAGTCTCACTGTACTCAGAAAAAAATACAAGAAATACAAGAAATACAAGAATTGGGACAGCGCTACCAGAGATCTACCATTCTAAGTATAAATCAGTATAGCTTACGTGGTATTCGTTTGTGAGGCAGTTTGGCGCTGAGGCATTTGACAGGCTGGAGGAAGATTTATTACTTCTACTGCACTACAAGAAGCACTGAAGGCACTCTATGAAGAAACACAGATCGAGCGGCAGATATTGTGTGTGCCACATAAGGGCTCTCCTGGAACGCCATTTACTTACCTCATAACAATTGAAGTCTAAGCTTGTTAGTAGGATTTTTCAAAGAAGAGAATATCACCACTCTCTTTCCTCTTTGTTTCTTTATTAACATTGTTCACAGATTTGTTGTCATCACCTACATTTTTTTTTTTTTTTAGTGATTTGGACTTATATGATCTATGTGTATGAGTACATATTTATATTTATCTTTTTTCAAACTGTGTCTTAGATACATGATTTATGCATATTGCTCTGTATGGGTTCAAGTACATATTTATACCGCTCCTTTCTGATTGTGTTTTAGATACATGTTTTAAGCTAAACTGATTTCTACTTAGAATGGTAGTTCTTTGGTAGCGCTGCCCCAATTCTTGTATTTTATATAAATATATATATATATATATATATATATATATATAGTTCTATACGTGTGTACAGATGTATTTATGTCTTTGTGTTAAACTGTATATTTACTGTACATATTTAACATTCCACTGATCTTCACTTACAGGAAAAGGTCCATTTTATTGTAAATACGTATATATATAGGTAAACAGGGAAAAAGTCCAGAGACGGTGTCCAGGAAATATAGTATAAAAACATAACTTTTATTTGAACGTTGTTAAAAACAACAAAAGGTTTCCAAAAAGTGCATTGTTAGACGGAATACCCCAGTCTAAAGCGTTTCAGCCGTGTGGCTGTACTCATAGGGGGGTAGTTATCAAGCCGTCAACCTCAAATACGCTGGAATTCCACAGCGTATTTGTGGCGTGGTTGATTCGCCTTAGTTATCAAAGGCTAGAGACCGGCAAAAGTAGAATTTTGTGACGTAAGCTTCGATCCACCGGACTCAGTCCGACACAGATCGATTCTTACGTCACTACAGATGTTCCGCACACAAGTGCGGCACAATCTGACAACTTTTGCTAGTTATCAAAAAACTAGCAGGTACACTCGGCACTTTTCCGGCCCAGCGTACCTGGTTTTCAATCCGCCGCCCTGGACGTGGCGGATCCCATAGGAATCAATGGGAGTCTGACCATAGCGAAAGTACAAGTTCGCTGCTGCCAGACATCCCATTGATTTCTATGGGAGATGTATACACCTAACACCCTAACATGTACCCCGAGTCTAAACACCCCTAATCTGTCCCCCCTACACCTCCGCAAATAAATAAATGTATTACCCCCTAATCCGCCGCTCCCGGAGCCCACCGCAAGCTATAATAAACTGATTAACCCATAAACCGCCGCTCCCGGAGCCCACCGCAAGCTACTCTACACATATTAACCCCTAAACCGCCGCTCCCTGACCCCACCGCAACTATAATAAATGTATTAACCCCTAAACCGCCGCTCCCAGACACCGCCGCAACCTACATTATACCTAGTAACCCCTATCCTGCCCCCCCTATACCGCCGCCCTCTATAATAAAGTTATCCCCTATCCTGCCCATCCCGGACCTCGCCGCAACTAAATAAATAGTTTAACCCTTAAACCACCGCTCCCGGACCCCGCTGCAACCTATATTAAACTTATTAACCCCTAATCTGCCCCCCCTACACCTATAATACATTTATTAATCCCTATCCTGCCCCCCCTACACCGCCGTCACTGTAATTAAAATTATTAACCCCTAAACCTAAGTCTAACCCTAACCCTAACCCTAACACCCCCCTAACTTAAATATTAATTAAATAAATCTAAATAATATTTCTATTATTAACTAAATTAATCCTATTTAAAACTAAATACTTACCTTTAAAATAAACCCTAATATAGCTACAATATAAATAATAATTATATTGTAGCTATTTTAGGATTTATTTTTATTTTACAGGTAACTTTCAATTTATTTTAACTAGGCACAATAGCTATTAAATAGTTATTAACTATTTAATAGCTACCTAGCTAAAATAAACTGAAATTTACCTGTAAAATAAATCCTAACCTAAGTTACAATTACACCTAATACTACACTATCATTAAATAAATTAATCATATTTAAAACTAAATACTTACCTGTAAAATAAACCCTAAGATAGCTACAATGTAATTAATAATTACATTGTAGCTATTTTAGGATTTATATTTATTTTACAGGTAACTTTGTATTTATTTTATCTAGTTAGAATAGTTATTAAATAGTTATTAACTATTTAATAACTACCTAGCTAAAAGAAATACAAAATTACCTGTAAAATAAATTCTAACCTAAGTTACAATTAAACCTAACACTACACTATCATTACATTAATTAAATAAATTAACTACAAATAACTACAATTAAATACAATTACATAAACTAACTAAAGTACAAAAAATAAAAAAAGCTAAGTTACAAAAAATAAAAAAAATAAGTTACAAACATTTAAAAAATATTACAACAATTTTAAGCTAATTACACCTAATCTAAGCCCCCTAATAAAATAACAAAGTCCCCCAAAATAAAAAAATTCCCTACCCTATTCTACATTAAAAAAGTTCAAAGCTCTTTTACCTTACCAGCCCTTAAAAGGGCCTTTTGTGGGGCATGCCCCAAAGAAAACTGCTCTTTTGCCTGTAAAAGAAAAATACAACCCCCCCCAACATTAAAACCCACCACTCACATACCCCTAATCTAACCCAAACCCCCCTTAAAAAAACCTAACACTACCCCCCTGAAGATCATCCTACCTTGAGTCGTCTTCACTCAGCCGAGCCACTTGGAAGATGACATCGCCCGGATGGAAGACTTCTTCAGCGCCGCCTGGAGGATCACTTCATCGGATGGAAGACTTCTTCAGCGCCCCTTGAAGGATCACTTCTGCCGCTCCGGATCTCCTCTTCGGTTCCATCGGTGGCTCGGCTGAGTGAAGACAACTCAAGGTAGGATGATCTTCAGGGGGGTAGTGTTAGGTTTTTTTAAGGGGGGTTTGTGTTAGATTAGGGGTATGTGGGTGGTTTTATGTTGGGGGGGTTGTATTTTTCTTTTACAGGCAAAAGAGCAGTTTTCTTTGGGGCATGCCCCACAAAAGGCCCTTTTAAGGGCTGGTAAGGTAAAAAGAGCTTTGAACTTTTTTAATGTAGAATAGGGTAGGGAATTTTTTTATTTTGGGGGGCTTTGTTATTTTAATAGGGGGCTAAGATTAGGTGTAATTAGCTTAAAATTGTTGTAATATTTTTTAAATGTTTGTAACTTATTTTTTTTATTTTTTGTAACTTAGCTTTTTTTATTTTTTGTACTTTAGTTAGTTTATGTAATTGTATTTAATTGTAGTTATTTGTAGTTAATTTATTTAATTAATGTAATGATAGTGTAGTGTTAGGTTTAATTGTAACTTAGGTTAGGATTTATTTTACAGGTAATTTTGTATTTCTTTTAGCTAGGTAGTTATTAAATAGTTAATAACTATTTAATAACTATTCTAACTAGCTAAAATAAATACAAAGTTACCTGTAAAATAAATATAAATCCTAAAATAGCTACAATGTAATTATTAATTACATTGTAGCTATCTTAGGGTTTATTTTACAGGTAAGTATTTAGTTTTAAATAGGAATAATTTATTAAAGTATAGTGTAGTGTTAGGTGTCATTGTAACTTAGGTTAGTTTTTATTTTACAGGTAAATTTCTCTTTATTTTAGCTAGGTAGCTATTAAATAGTTAATAACTATTTAATAGCTATTGTACCTAGTTAAAATAAATTGAAAGTTACCTGTAAAATAAAAATAAATCCTAAGATAGCTACAATATAATTATTATTTATATTGTAGCTATATTAGGGTTTATTTTAAAGGTAAGTATTTAGTTTTAAATAGGATTAATTTAGTTAATAATAGAAATATTATTTAGATTTATTTAATTAATATTTAAGTTGGGGGGGTGTTAGGGTTAGTGTTAGACTTAGGTTTAGGGGTTAATAAATTTATTACAGTGGCAGCGGTGTAGGGGGGGCAGTATAGGGGTTAATAAATGTATTATTTGTGTAGGGGGGGGGGCAGATTAGGGGTTAATAAGTTTAATATAGGTTGCGGCGGGGTCCGGGAGCGGCGGTTTAGGGGTTAAACTATTTATTTAGCTGTGGCGAGGTGCAGGATCAGCAGGATAGGGGTTAACAACTTTATTATAGAGGGCGGCGGTATAGGGTGGGCAGGATAGGGGTTACTAGGTATAATGTAGGTTGCGGCGGTGTCCGGGAGCGGCGGTTTAGGGGTTAATACATTTATAAGAGTTGCGGCGGGGTCTAGGAGCGGCGGTTTAGGGGTTAATACATTTATAAGAGTTGCGGCGGGGTCTAGGAGCGGCGGTTTAGGGGTTAATAACTTTATTGAGTTGCAGGAGGCTCCGGGGGCGCCGGTATAGGGGGTAGAACAGTGTAGTTAGTGTGGGTGCTTAGTTACAGGCTAGCAATAAAGCTGTAAAAAAGCCGAAGAGCAGCGAGATCGGATCAGTGATAACTCTCACAGTCCGCTGCTCATCGCCCCGTACTTGGTGCGCGGCTTTTTGACAGATTTATTGATAACTTAGGAGAATTTTTTCAGGTCCGCGGCGGCGAAGGTAGGCGAGCTTAGGTGGGCGTATTGGGCCTGCGAAGGCAGGAAAGTTGACACGTTGATAACTAGGCCTCATAGACTGCTGTGGTATTCTGTATTTACAAAGAATATATACAGGTGCATGTAAAAAACAATTAGTGGCATCATCCAAATAAAAACTTTTCTTGCTAACAAGCACTGTGATTTAACACTTTCTTATACATGTCATTTTGAAGAAACATTGGAAACTGTTATTTAACAACAGTGGCTTATTTGAAGCATTTTCATTAACAATATACGGCCACTGTTACCCTTACTATTTATATGTGTTTATTTAATTATAAATTCCCTTATATGCCTATTATGTTCAAAATTTTTCAATAGAGAAAATGAATGAATGGTAAATGTTACTAATCTTACTGATGGTAAACTATTTAAAGATATCAGTGAGTAGCTATCTATAATATATAGCTATCACTAATTTTCAAATCCTTTTTTATTAACTAGATTGTGTATTAGTCCTACTTTGTTAATTGTTGTTATAAATATATAGTGTATTCTGTTTAAGCATTATAATAAAGACAATTCATATAATATGAACATACCTGTATGTTTAACTTGAAACCAATACTGAAGTATCTCATTCATTATTTGTTATGTGTTATGAATCTGCTATTAAGAACCAATTAATATATTTACAGTATGGATGTGATTTATTTCAGACTTTGCATGAATTAAAGAGTTAACATCCCTCTTTATTATGATACTATTGCCAAAAATTAATAAATATATATATATACTATGTATATATATATCCACAAGTATGGATTGCACTCGCTGGATTCAGTTAAATAATAAATTATTTGTTTAGTGGTGACGTTTTAGGGTTCGCAGACCCCTTCCTCAGACCCAACACAGTGCACAAGAAACAAAGTGACTTTAAACACAATAAACCCCTCCCATCTTACATTGCAAGAAATTGCGCCAAAACTGTATCCATGGAGACCAGGTGGTTACCTGGCAACCATAATATACAAATCACTAAGGCACATAATACCAAAGGTGTGATTATCACATCTAATCATAGTGGTAAACTATTAACAAGACCAAAGAAACAAAAGTGACATAAGTGTTTTAACACCTATGTATAGACAAACTGTGAGAACATCATTCTTATCATAGATAATACATAGTTCAGTATATCATATCAACCCAAAATCAATAGAATAAATAAACAAATAAATAAACAGACCCCTTGACAGTCAGGCCGGTCCAATAAAGCAAACTATAGCATATATAATCAAGTTTAGATACTAATATGTGTAGTCTTTCTCAGAGACATTAGGCACTACTGCTCGTTGGGCAGTTGAAATAATACTTTGGTTTGCGTGTCATAGCTTTACTGTATGCATTTTATACACGGATAGAGCCAGCAGTCTATGCAATTAGAAAACAACCGTTTCACTTTAATACGTTCAGAAAGCCAATAACCACTGATCAATGAGCTAAAGGGTCAATATATCATGAAATGACTGTAGTGGATCCTAATATAATATGGGATACTTACTAATGTGCATACTGGTTTCTATTAGTAGATCACAAACTCTGTAGCTGGATTTCAGCTGCTGCGCTTGTTCTATGTGTCTGGAGTATATATAGTCATATAGTCATATGATCTTCGTTGTTAGGGATAGTGTTATCGGAAGTAGGATTAGTGTCGAACCAGTATTAAGACCAGGAGGCAGACATCAACCATATTGGAAAAATTATTATATTATTTTGTCAAACAGAGATCTGTCCCCTTGCTTGACCCCACTGTATTCGGGCATACCCTCTGTTCAGCCTGTAGTTCAGAGTCAGTAGATTGTATACTTATAGTCAATGTTTGGACTGGGATTTATTGGGTCAGATCTAGCGTATACCCCACTATGGCATGGTTGTTTACTCTGATCTAAGCTACCAACCCACATCAACATAATAGTACTTACCCATATTCCATGGGTTTAAAGGTAACAGTGCCAGTCATTTGACATATTTAGGCCATGAACTAAACAATAAGGACTCCCCGATAAAATTCGAACTTAAATATGACTACCAACAGATTGACTTTTTAGATTTGAGGATCTACAAAAACCAAGATAAGCTATACACCACACTCTATTCAAAAGCAACTGATAGAAACTCACTTCTGGAAGCAACTAGTAATCACCCACCTCATACACGCAAGGCCATCATTAAATCACAGATGATGAGGGTTGTCAGAAACAACACTGAGATAACAAACAGAGAACATCAACTGGAACTGATGGCAAACAAGTTTCTACAACGTGGTTATAGGAACAGCCTGGTCAAAGAAGTTATTGAGGAGATTAAATCTGGTGAGACACTGAATAAACCAAGGGATGAAAAAAAAAACGGATGATCTTTACCACCACCTACAACACTGGAAAGAATAAACTAGCCAATAACATCAGAGAAAAATGGGAGATTCTGGAATCCGACAAATCCCTTCCATTTAAAGCAATGGATCCCCCTATCATGGGGTATAAACGAGGAAGGAGCCCAAGAGACCGTTTGATGCTGACGGATCCGCAACACTGTTACCAACAACAATGGCTGAAGACAAAAAGAACGGGCTGCTTTAGATGCACTGACTGTACCACATGCAGTGGGATGATACCATGCAAAATATTCCGTCACCCGCACACCAACAAAAAATACACCATTAAGCATTTCATTACCTGCACCACAAGCCATGTAATCTACCTTCTGAGCTGCTGCTGCAGACAATTCTATGTAGGTAAAACTATTGATAATGCTCGCCTACGAATGGCTAACCATAGATCGGCTATAAGAATCGCATTGGATAAAGGCACTGCAGAACAACCAGTAGCAAGGCACTTTCTGGAGGCAAATCACAAAGTGACGGACCTATGGTTCATTCTTATAGATCATGTCCCCCCTGAAGCATGGAGGTGATCGGGACAACAGATTGCTAAAGCTTGAAACACGATGGATATATCGGTTGGGAACTCTACATCCACATGGCCTAAATATGTCAAATGACTGGCACTGTTACCTTTAAACCCATGGAATATGGGTAAGTACTATTATGTTGATGTGGGTTGGTAGCTTAGATCAGAGTACACAACCATGCCATAGTGGGGTATACGCTAGATCTGACCCAATACATCCCAGTCCAAACATTGACTAAGTATACAATCTACTGACTCTGAACTACAGGCTGAACAGAGGGTATGCCCAAATACAGTGGGGTCAAGCAAGGGGACAGATCTCTGTTTGACAAAATAATATAATAATTTTTCCAATACGGTTGATGTCTGCCTCCTGGTCTTAATACTGGTTCGACACTAATCCTACTTCCGATAACACTATCCCTAGCAACGAAGATCATATGACTATAAGGTTATTTTTTCACAAGTAAATGTACACTGACTAAACAGTCAATAGTGTAATCACGAAATGCTATAGTGATGATGGATTGTACGAAACTGTGACATGCACTATTTTACCATCATTGCCACTTGTGATAGGACAGACCAATGATTACCCGTGAGGTCTGTAACTTAATACCCCCTGGGTTGGGGAGGCACATGGCATATAACCGGTTATATCTCCAATTTCTGTATTCTAATTCTTGACACATCATGGAATATATTAATGTATGAGGTGTAATGACAAGTGGAATAGCATACCTAATAGGGCACCCAATCTATTTATCCAGAATATTACAATAGATAGACTCTGAATAGTGACTGGTTACATCACATACCCCTATAAGCATGTGCCTTTTTGCATTACTGATATACATACAATATTAGTGTTAGCTACACACTGTAACATGGACCACCATACCGTTGATAGAATATCTCCTGCTATACACTACAACATCGTAAGACTCATTACTACATAAACATAAATGCTATTATGGGCGGGGGGCTTGATGCATTTTCCAAGTCTACCCTATTAAGATACTATAAGGAAGAATCACATACATGGTATGTCTATCAGGAGCTATGCTCCATTACATAATCTAGGATCTATTTTACCAATATCTGGGCACTATTATAATGTCACCCACATAGCACACGGCTCAGAGTGTAAACACCACTGACATCTAGGCTGTGAAATATAATGTCTGAATATGCAAATGAGCCACGCTTTTGCGGAGACTAGCTGCTAGGTCCTATGACGTCACTATATGCTAATGAGCCATGCGGTGTGGTAAACAAGCCGCCGGTTGGCCGGTCCTGTAATTTGCGCCCAATTGACTCACTCCAGACACATAGAACAAGCGCAGCAGCTGAAAACCAGCTACAGAGTTTGTGATCTACTAATAGAAACCTGTATGCACATTAGTAAGTATCCCATATTATATTAGGATCTGCTACAGTCATTTCATGATATATTGACCCTTTAGCTCATTGATCAGTGGTTATGGGCTTTCTGAACATATTAAAGTGAAACGGTTGTTTTCTAATTGCATAGACTGCTGGGTCTATCCGTGTATAAAATGCATACAGTAAAGCTATGACACGCAAACCAAAGTATTATTTCAACTGCCCAACGAGCAGTAGTGCCTAATGTCTCTGAGAAAGACTACACATATTAGTATCTAAACTTGATTATATATGCTATAGTTTGCTTTATTGGACCGGCCTGACTGTCAAGGGGTCTGTTTATTTATTTGTTTATTTATTCTATTGATTTTGGGTTGATATGATATACTGAACTATGTATTATCTATGATAAGAATGATGTTCTCACAGTTTGTCTATACATAGGTATTAAAACACTTATGTCACTTTTGTTTCTTTGGTCTTGTTAATAGTTTACCACTATGATTAGATGTGATAATCACACCTTTGGCATTATGTGTCTTAGTGATTTGTATATTATGGTTGCCAGGTAACCACCTGGTCTCCATGGATACAGTTTTGGCACAATTTCTTGCAATGTAAGATGGGAGGGGTTTATTGTGTTTAAAGTCACTTTGTTTCTTGTGCACTGTGTTGGGTCTGAGGAAGGGGTCTACGAACCCCGAAACGTCACCACTAAATAAATAATGTATTATTTAACTGAATCCAGCGAGTGCAATCCTTACTTGTGGATACTTATTGAAATTTTGACTACGCACCCTGGTTGCTGACTACTTTTGGATTGAGAGTGCAGATACACATGGAAAATATATAATTATATATATATATATATGTGTGTGTGTGTGTGTGTGTGTGCGTACATACCTATACCTGCATATCTATTTATATAGATATCTGTAAAGTAAGGGAGTCACTCACAGGGTCTTATAGAAACAAACAATGTCTTTATATAATAAAGACATTGTTTGTTTCTATAAGACCCTGTGAGTGACTCCCTTAGTTTACGGATTTGTATTTCACTTGGAGTGCACCCAGGGCACCACGGGCCGGGTTTGGGCCTTTGAAATTTACCAGGAGTGCTACTACCATCCTCCATTGCCTATTTATATAGATATATAGGTTTAGATATGTATTTTACATAAATGTTATTATATATATATTTAATATAAAAAGTACACGATTTTCTATGTGAAGAACATAGGAATGTATCACCTAGATTACAAGTTTGTGCGTTTGTCTGTTAACTGAAAATATGGTATTTTCCGCATTAAAGGGACATAATACTCATATGTTAAATCACTTTAAACTAATGCAGTATAACTGTAAAAAGCTGACAGTAAAATATCACCTGAGCATCTCTATGTAAAAAAAGAAGATATTTTACCTCACAATCTCCTCAGCTCAGCAGAGTAAGTTCTGTGTAAAAAGTTACAATTCAGCTGCTGCCCAGCTGCAGGTAAAAAAAAATAAAAAATGAAGAAATGAGCAGCAGCCAATCAGCATCAACAGTGCTGAGGTCATGAACTCTTTTACTGTGATCTCATGAGATGTTATGTATCTGGCTTCTCCTTTAAGGTAACCTTCTTGGTTGTTTTAGACTCCACATCTCTTATGTTTTACCCTAATTAACATAAACATTTGCACTGATTCCTTGCTTGATTATTTGCTTATTGCCTACGGGTAAGATTTCCTCCTATCAAGCCCGTATGAAGAACCTATCTTATTCTCTGATATTTGTCACTCATATGAACTCTAAATTCAAGTTTATTTCCACTTACCTGAACTCTGCTCAAGTGCAATATTCACAGGTGTCTTGCTACTCCTCCTCCTCACACATCTAGCCAGATTCTGCCTGCTACTCCTGGAACTCAATTCGGTATCAAACAACTGTCAGCTCTCCCTGGAATCACTCACAGACTAACTGCTCCAGGAACCGGTTCCCGGTAAGACTTTAAGTGCGTACACAAATTCCTTTAACCATATTAATATTCTTAACATATACTTGAAGGATTTCTTTATTTTTTTGCTCAGTTTTTGTATGAACCTGTCTATTTAAATATAATCTAGGAGTTAAACTTTGCTGCCATTCCAACTGAACTCCAATTAAGATTATACTTAGATATTTTTAGTCAATGCTTTAACTTTGTAACAAACAGTTACAAATTTAAAGCAACATCAACGCTTTGTTTAGTACAACATTAATTCTCAATATTTCTGTTGTCCAATACTCAGCCACAAAACTTTAATATAAGGCAATAAATTAGTCTGTCTAGCGAAATATTGCATGAGATTTCACTTAACTCTCATGAGATTTCATAGTAAACTTTCTTAAACTGAATAGGGAAATAACGTGAGGGTGTACGAGGCTCAGTCCCTTAGCTGTCCCGGGACAGACATACTGATTTGCTGCTTAGAAGTCTTTTACAATGGGATGTGGCTAATGAGGAAGTTTTGAGGTAAAATATCTTTCTTTTTTACATAGAGATGTTCAGGGGATATTTTCTAGTCAGCTTTTTATAGCTATGCTGCATCACTTTCAAGTGTTTCAACATTTGGGTTTCATGGTCCTTTAAAACAGCACCACAGCCATTACAAGTCTTGTCGGTATAGGTGTACTGCAAGCCTTTTAGCCTGTTACTCAACGTCAGTTCCGCACTCTTAAAAATTACGTTTTTCAATGGGATTCCCATATCGCTAGTATTACGAGTTTTGTGGTGAGGCTAAAAAGCGAGCGTTACAGCCTAAAATGACAAGATCCATAACACCATCTAAAGTCAGTAGTTATGAGTTTTACGCTACAAAGCTGTAACATAAATCTCAAAACTAAAGTGTTAAAAAGTACACTAACACCCACTACCTATTAACCCCTAAACCGAGGCCCTTCCGCATTGCAAACACTATTTTAAAATTTTTAACCCCTAATCTGCCGCTCCTGACATCGCCACCACTAAAAAAAAATTAACCCTTATTCCGCCACTCCCTGACATCGTCACCACTATAATAAACGTATTAACCCCTAAACCGCCGCCCTCCCACATCGCAAACACTATTTAAATATTATTAACCCCTAATCTGCCGTCCGCCCATATTGCCCCCACTATACTAAAGTTATTAAGCCCTACACCGGCGCCACTATAATAAACCTATTAACCCCTAAACCGCAAGCCCCCCACATCGCAATAAACTAATTCAAACTATTAACCCCTAAACCTAACACCCCCCTAACTTTAGATTCAAATTACAATTTCCCTACCTTAAATTAAATTAAAATTTACCAGTCAAATTAAAAAAACTAAGTTTAAACTAACAATTAAACTAATATAATAATTAAACTAAAATTAAACTAACTACCAATTAAACTAAACTACACATTAAAAAAAATCCTACCCCTACTCTAAAAATGACAAAGTATCTAATTAAAAAACCAAAAAAATACTAAGTTACAAAAAATAACAAACACTAAATTACAAAAAATAAAAAATGAAATTATCCAAAATAAAAAAGGATTACCCCTAATCTAATAGCCTTATCAAAATAAAAAAGCCAACCCAAAATAAAAAAAAACCTAGTCTACAATAAACTACCAATGGCCCTTAAAAGGGCCTTTTGTGGGGCATTGCCCCAAAGATATCAGCTCTTTTAACTGTAAAAAAACACAAAGACCCCCCAACAGTAAAACCCACCACCCAACTAACCCCCCAAAATAAGAAACCTAATTCTAAAAAACCTAAGCTACCCATTGCCCTGAAAAGGGCATTTGTATTTGCATTGCCCTTAAAAGGGCATTTAGCTCTTTTAATGCCCAGACCCTAAACTAAAAAAAATCCCACCAAAAAACCCTTAAAAAGCCAAACACTAACCCTCTAACAATCCACTTACAGTTTTTGAAGTTCCGCTTGAACGATCTTCATCCCGGTGTTGAAGTCCTCATCCAGGCGGCGAGAAGTCTTCATCCAGACCGCCTTTTCAATCTTCATTCCGGCGGCGAAGTCCTGATCCAAGCGACGCGAGTCCATCCTGAAGACATCCGGCGCGGAGCATTCTCTTCATACGGTCACTGAATCTTTAATGCAAGGGACGTGATTCACAATGGCATCCCTTGCATTCCAATTGGCTGAAAAATTTGAATCATCCAATAGGAATTAGGGCTGCTAAAATCATATTGGCTATTCAAATCAACCAATAGGATTTAAGCAGTTCTCATTTTATTGGCTAATTCGAAAACTTGTAATGGCAGCGCTATGGGGAATTAAATAATGCAACTTTTGTAGTTTTTTTTTTATATACTTTAGTACTGCACTTTCATATTTTTATACTGTATATTTAGAGAGGAGTTTGGATGCATTAGATTACTATTGGATTGGATTAACAATTATGGTGCTTACATTGAAGACATGCCAGGGCTGAAACATTGAGACTGGAGTGTTATGGACTATGGCTGATTGCTCTTAAATAAACCCCATTTTTTACTGTGGAAGAGGAATGCTCATTTACATGTGTGGGATTAACCTATTGCAACCTGAATATATCCTCACCACTGCTTAACCGGCTTAAAAGTTATGTAGTAGGCATGATTGTTCAAAGACTATGTTGTGACATTTAATATTGTTTTTTGCAATATTTATTGATTGTAAAATCACCATTTCCAGTTTGGTGTGATCTAAAATGAAGAATTAATCCATAGGTTTTTATTACATGGAAAACTTCTTATACTGGATTTTATCAGTGCTTAAACTGTAACGCCTGAACCTGCTCCACAGCAATATTGTATTGGCATAGAAGATGTTCAAATGAGATGACTGGGTTTTTATAGAGAAAGCACGCTAAGTAGGGATGGGCAAATGTTTCTCAACATTAGAAAAATTAAACAAATTTTAACACATTTGTTCGTTTGTTTCAAATTTCAAATGTTTGTACAACATTCTAACATTCATTTAATGTAAATAGAATTTCTAATGTTTTCTTTAAATGAAATTTTTCAACTTATGCAATATTCGAAATAGAAACATTTGAATTGATATACTTGTATCAATTTACTAAATTGCCTACCACATGAACTATTGAACTTCTGAATAGTATTTGTTAAATCGAATGTTACATGCAAAATTTCGAATGTGGACATTCGAAATCGAAAGTGACATTCGAAAACTGTAAATACCATATAGAATTTCTAAGACTATTCATTATTATCAACATTCAATTATTTAAATCGAATTTCAACAATAACATTTGTTCTAATATTCAAATTTGAATATAAACACATTCACCCATACCTAACACTAAGTCCAGGACAGTGCATTTTACGGCGCTTGCTCTAACATTATTGAACTCATGCTCACGATTCTGTTTAGAAGTTTTCAATTTGAATAGTCAAAACTGGTCTCAAAAAGATTCTCGTGAAAATTGTTTGTGATTGCAGAGAAGATCGAGAACTTTTCAGCCACATAGTTAAAATAGAGCTATTTTCTGTGAACAGAACACTCAATCTTGAGTGCCGAAAATAGCCAAAAAACACACTTTTGTGATAGATTCAAATAAAAAAGTGGTCTTTTGTACAGAAAAGAGCTCAGCCGATTGTGTTTGACCGCCCTATGGGGTCTATTTATGAATCAGTGGATGCTGCCTCCGACCCACTCTGCTTCAGTTCCTGCTGAAGTGGAAGTTAAGAAGCAGCGGTCCTAAGACCGCTGCACCTTAGCTCGTCTGCCACCTCTGAGGTGGCGGACATCAATCCGCCTGATCGAATATGATCGGGCTGATTGATACCCCCTGCTAGCGGCCGATTGGCTGTGAATCTGCAGGGGGTGGTATCATAAGAACTGCTGGTGCAATGATAAATGCCGACAGCGTATGCTGTCGGCATTTATCGATGTGCGGCAGACATGATCGTCTATATCGGATCATGTCCGTCCGCACATTAATAAATGGACCCCCATGTTTTCTGTGATTCACATAATTTTAAGTCTTGTTCTTTTTTACTGTACTAGTTTGGTTTTGACATTTCAATTTTTGAACTGTAAAGAGAATACATATGTTCATGCTCCCCTGTGTAAACTTATGTTATATTTGTAAACAGCCGGATTTCTACTGATCCTGTCCTCAGTCCCAGATACTTAATTTAAAAAGGAAAGAAAAAATGGATGAAGTGCTTTCTAGAAAATAAAGTAATAACATTAGAAGTGCCAATATATATATATATATATATATATATATATATATATATATATATATATATATATATATATATATATAAGATAGATAGACAAATAGATATTTATATGCATGTGTGTGTGTGTGTTTATTGTGTGTTTGTATATACATATATAAATACATGTATGTCTATGAGAGGTGTGGCCTTTGTATCTTAAAAATAAATTAATACTTTATTTTTATTATTATTTTTAAGATACAAAGTATTTGATTTTAAACAGAGGTTATATATACAATTATATTAAGGTGATACATGTTTTATTTATACAACTATTTATTTTATTATGTATGATATATACACATTTTTTACACAATAAATAGTTATTATATTATCTCTCTTTAGTTGTAGTTTTAGTTAATATTTGTATTATCCACTTTTAGAATTACTTGCTGGTTTTTTAAGGGCGAGCATTTATAGGCGCAACCACGCTTACTTCATTCCCCACATTGCTTTAATATTATCATTTTTTTTAGGTTTTATTGGTAGAGTTTGGTTGTTTAGTGGAAATACTAGAAAACACTATTATTAATTTCTTATACTGTTTATTCTAAGGTGTGGCCTTTACCACTAATTACTGGTAACCAAATTTGAGATTTCAACTCCAATTCAGAATTTCCACATCTCTGATCTTCTGAAGAAAGGACCTGCTGAATGCTGGAGTAGGTTCTGCTGAATTTTAATACATTTTTATATATATATATATATATATATATATATACTTTATATGTGGCGGGGCAAAATTACCCGCAGGTAATTAACATTGCACACGAGCGCAATTTTGCGCTTGCGTGCAATCCAGCCCCCTGCCCGCGCACAGCCAATCACGCGCGGGCAGGATCTGTCAATCTCCTCGGTCGGACTCGACCGAGGAGATTTAATTTTGCCACAATAGAGGTGGCGAAGATCTTAGGAAAGCAGCGGTCATCAGACCGCTGCTTGATAAATCGCGGCGAGCAAGTTCTTTTGAGAACTTGCTGCCGCAGGGGCTTGATAAATCTAGCCCAAAGTCCTTTTTCAAGGGTTCAAATGTATATAATAGCACAAATGAGCTTATTTTAAATAATACATTATCTCACTAGCTCCAAACATTGATGTCTGCAATCGTAAAAGATGCAAACCTGCTTCCAGCCATGATGTCAGAGCTCCCAAACATACAGCCACAAACAACAATAAACCCAAATCTGGAAATTATTATTTGTTACTATAGCAGCTAAATAAAAAAAAAACAATGCATATTTGCAATTACTCAAAAAAAATGACATGAAATAAATAGAAAAAAATATATATTAAAAAGATAAATAATAGAAAAAAATATTATTGGATCCCCTGGTCAAAAGAGGAAATAGTTTGCAATGAAACAAATTAAAGAGAGCAGTTAAACATATCAAATGGCATAATCTTAATACTTATAATACAAATCTACTAGGGCAACAAAATTTCCCATTAAGGTATCTATCCTCAGTAAAACAACTTAACTGGTGGGACTAAGTGGTGTAATCTGCCAAATATACTTTAAGCGTCCGATTTACTATAACTGCGGATGGACCATGATTACGATGTAGCATATCATGGCCCGCTGCACACTGCTGTTGGCATTCATCATTGCACAAGCAGTTCTGGTGAACTGCGTGTGCAATGCCGCCCGTGCAGATACACGGCCAATCTGCCGCTAACAGGGGGTGTCAATCAGCCCGATCGTATAGGATCAGGCGTATTGAAGACCAACAGCCTCAGAGCAGCAGAAAAGTTAAAGTATCAACAAAAATGGGCAAAAGCCTTCAGCAATATTTTGGTCACCCCCAATAAATACAAAAATGTAAGCACGTCTCTAATAAAAATCTCAAGAGAGGAACATGTTTATTTAAACCCAAATATGAGTTTGTAAACAGTAAAATTCATTCGACTTCTTACGGTTCATTTCTTCCTCTTTGGGGGACTTAGCCACCTGGTCAATAGGCCCATACACCTTAAATCAGTCAACATTATGTATTACTTCCAAAAAATGTTGCTCTAATGGATGTTTACTTCTTCCCTCATTCAGAGCCTGTCTAATTGTTGGTTTGTAATGCTTTCTCTAAAGGGGAGCTCCATTTTACAAAGTATGTGGACACCTGACCTTCACACCTATATGAGCTTGTAGGACATCCCATTCCCAAACCATGGGCATTAATATAGAGTTGCTTCACCCTCTTGTGACTTTAACAGCCACCACTCTTCTGGGAAGCCTTTCCACAAGATATTGGAGTGTGTCTGTGGGAATTTGTGGCAATCCACTAAAAAGTAATTCGTGAGGCCAGTTACCGATGTTGTGAAGAAGGTTTGGCTCGCAATCTGCATTCAAATTCATCCCAAAGGTGTTCAATGGGGTTGAGGTCAGGGCTCTGAGCAGACCACTTGAGTTCCTCAACATCAAACACTGTCTTCATGGACCTCACTTTGTGTACAGGGTTACAGTCTTGCTGGAAAAGGAAAGAACCTTCCCCACACTATTGCCATAAAGTGGGAAGCACCTAGTTATCTAAAATGTATTTTTTGAGTCACTAACCCCTTCATTAGACCTTGACCCCAAAACATCAGAATAAAGTATCACTGACTGCTTTAAAAGACCAAAGAGTACCTACGCTTGAGAGAAATATATTGTGTATAGTTTAGTTCACCTTGGACATTGTATGTGTACAACAGCATTAGCCACCCATCTCAGCATGCACAACCCAAGTTCTGAACCAAAAATGCGGCCTCTAAACTTGCATTCTTGCTTTTCAAATAAAGATAGCAAGAGAATGAAGAAAACCTGATAATAGGAGTAAATTAGAAAGTTGCTTAAAATTGCATGCTCCTATCATGAATCTGAATCATGAAAGATAAAATTTGGGTTCAGTGTCCGTTTAAAGGGACAGATAATTGTTGGTTCAGCTGCTGGACAGCAACTTGTTTATTGGTGGGTGAATTTATCCACCAATCAGCAAAAACAAAAAAAAACGTTGTTCACAAAAAAATGGGCTGGCATCTAAACTTAGATTCTTGCTTTTCAAATAAAGATAGCAAGAGAATGAAGAAAATTGATAATAGGAGTAAATTAGAAAGTTGCTTAAAATTGCATGCCTTCTATCTGAATCACAAAAGATAATAAATTTGGTTTCAGTGTCCCTTTAAACCCTTAATGACCGAGGACGTGCAGGAGTACGTCCTCAAAAAAAAAGGCAGTTAACGCCTGAGGACGTACCCTGCACGTCCGCGGTGTGGAAAGCAGCTGGAAGCCGATCCTGCTCGCTTCCAACTGCTTTCCGGTTATTGCAGTGATGCCTCGATATGGAGGCATCTGCAATAACCTCACATGGCCATCCGATGCAGAGAGAGCCACTCTGTGGCCCTCTCTGCACCGGACATCGATGGCCGGTATCGTTGGTGGGTGGAGCCGAATTGGGAGGCGGCGTGGGTGGGGGTGGTCGGCGCCATCGGTGTGCTGCGTGACGTCAAGGGGGGCGGGATCGGGGGGCGGGACCGTCGGGGGGAGCGCGCACCGACGCGCGCGCTTGCACGGAGGGTGGCGGGCGGGGGGCGCGTGCATGGGGCGGAGAGCGGGTGGGAACCGCTACACTACGGAAAATGTTTTAATAAAACTGGCCTAATCTTGTTTGTGCAAAAAGCACAAAAAAGTGATCGTGGAGGGGTGGGGGGGTTGGTTTTGTGTGTGGGGAAGCTACACTACAGAAACTTTTAACAAAATTAAAAAAAAACCCAATTTTTTCTTCTAACCTGGGTACTGGCAGCCGTCTGCCAGTACCCAGATGGCGCCCATTAAGTTAGAGTGGGAGGGGATAGAGCTGTTTGGGGGGGGATCAGTGAGGTTGGGGGCTAAGGGGGGATCGTACACAGCAGCATATGTAAATATGCTTCAAAAATAATTTAAAAAAAAAAATATATAGCTTTTATTTTAAATACTGGCAGACTTTCTGCCAGTACTTAAGATGCGGGACAATTGTGGTGGTGGGGGAGGGAAGAGAGCTGTTTGGGAGGGATCAGGGGGGTCTGATGTTTCAGGTGGGAGGCTGAGCTCTACAACTAAATCTAATTATTAACCCTGCAAGCTCCCTACAAAGCTACCTAATTAACCCCATCACTGCTAGCCATAATACACGGTGTGATGCGCAGCGGCATTTAGCAGCCTTCTAAATACCAAAAAGCAACGCCAAAGCCATATATGTCTGCTATTTCTGAACAAAGGGGATCCCAGGAGAAGCATTTACAACCATTTGTGCCATAACTGCACCAAGCTGTTTGTAAATGATTTCAGTGAGAACCTAAAATTGTGAAAAATTTGGAAATAGCAAAGTGCTACTTGTATTTATGGCCCTATAACTTACAAAAAAAGCAAAGAAGATGTAAACATTGGGTATTTCTAAACTCAGAGACAAAATTTAGAAACTATTTAGCATGGGGTGTTTTTTGGTGGTTGTAGATGTGGTAACAGATTTTGGGGGGTCAAAGTTAGAAAAAGTGTTTTTTTCTTCTCAATTTTTCCTCATATTTTATAATTTTTTTATAGTAAATTATAAGATATGATGACAATAATGCTATCTATAGAAAGTCCATTTAATGGCGAGAAAAACGGTATACTAATATGTGTGGGTACAGTAAATGAGTAAGACGAAAATTACAGCCTAAACACAAACACACCGCAAAATGTAAAAATAGCCTTGGGTCCCAAACGGACAGAAAATGGAAAAGTGCTGCGGTCATTAAGGGGTTAATATTGACTTTACTCTCCCTTTATAACATATAAATTGTAGCTTCTTTGTCACTCAGTAGAACAGATTTGAATGCTCCCATTGTAGCCATTAAACTACCAAAATATTATAAGCTTTTATTTTGGGGCTTTATTAATCGCAACTTAAACAATCATTTATGTTTCTATAACCATTATGCAAAAATAAACCAAACATAATCCTAACCTAATAAAAATAGCTACATTGTTACAAAGTTAATTTTCATTCTCCCTATTGAATTGTTTTCATCCTTTAAATTTTCTCTACTTTTCCATTTAGAAATTTGGCATTTACAATTAAGATGCATATTTATTACTAATGAATAATTTATTGCAACTTATGAACATATTTCCTTCTGTAATACTCTGGTTCTAGATCTTTTGAGGTCAATGGTAACAAACTGTTTTGAACAACTGTCACATGGGGAATTCATCTTTTCGGCAATAGCAAATGCATTCGGAACATTTCGAAAACCCCCCCATCATATTTGCTTCTTGTTGACAAGGTAGAGCGGGAGTGATAACTAAGACAGCCATATGTTCTTGCAGCCACTGAGAACTTTCTCATGCAGACATAATCAGCTAATTACACTTTGTAATGGAATGGAATTTTACTGATGCAAAATAAAATGCATATTTTATATACGCAGCGGCGTTGCCATAAAAACAATGTTTATTGGATTGATATAACAAATTATACTACAATAAACATAATAAAAAAAAAAACATTTCAAACTCTGAAAACAAAATACGACAACCCTCTGATTTGTATTGAATTATATATAATATAGCACTTTAGCTTTTCTAATTGGCAATAAAATAAAGGCGCAAATTTAGCGGTACATGAAGCACCCTAAATGGGATAAAAGATTAAGGATATATTTGAATAATTATAAGAACATCTTAAAGGGTCAGTCTAGTCAAAATTAAACATTCATGATTCAGATAGGGCTTGCAATTTTAAACAGCTTTCCAATTTACTTTTATCATCAAATTTGCTTTTGATCTTTTGTTATTCTTTGTTGAAAGCTAAACCTAGGTAGGTTCATATCTAATTTCTAAGCCATTGCAGGCCACCTCTTATCTCAGTGCATTTTGACAGTTATTCACAGCTAGGCAACGCTAGTTCGTGTGTGTCATATAGATTACATGCTTACTCAGTGGAGTTATTTATGAGTCAACACCTGATTGGCTAAAATGCAAGTCTGCTCAAAAGAACTGAAATAAGGGGGCAGTCGTGCAGAGGCTTAGATACAAGGTAATCACAGAGGTAAAAAGTATATTAATATAACTGTGTTGGTTATGCAAAACCCTCAGAGATGTGTTCTGCAGTACTCAGCTATAGAAGAAGTAGCAACAGAAATCAACCTCCCATTTGGGGAGGTCTGCCCTTATGAAAGGGTGTTCTGCCACAGTTTTGAATACAATGACATTTCATCAGCTGCATACCAGAGTACATTCTTCCTTTAACGGGATAGTAAACACCAAAAATGTTATTGTTAAAAAGATATATAAATATACTTTTTATCTCTGTAGGTACCCTTGTATCTAAGCTTCTGCTGGCTGCCTTCTTATCTCAGATTTTTGACAGACTTGCATTTCAGGCAAGTAAGTGCTGACTCTTAAATAACCTCACGTGCGTAAGAACAATGTTATCTATATGAAACACATGAACTAACACCCTCTAGCTGTGAAAAACTGCATTTCAGATGAGAGGCGGCCCTTCAAGGGCTTAGAAATTAGTATATGAGCCTTCCTAGGGTTTCGCTTTCAACTAAGAATAATAAGAGAACAAAACAAATTTGATGATAAAAGTAAATTAGAAGTTGTTTAAAATGGACATGCCCTATTTGATACATGAAAGTTTAATTTGGACTTTACTTTCCCTTTTAAGAGAGGTGCTAAATGGATAGGAAACAGCAGGTGAGTGTGGAGCCAAGGGCAATTTTTTTGAATGAGAATAAGATCATGGCTGGTCACACTGTTCCGATCTTTATATTTTCTTCATTTTCATGTTTTCCTTTGTTGAAAAGCAGGAAGGTAAGTTCAGGAGTGTGCAGCACTTTATGGCAGCAGTTTTGCAATAATATTATACATTAGCAAGAGCAATATATGGCAGCACTATTTCATGTCATGTAGTTCTGAGAACAAAGCAAATGGAATAGAAAATAAATACATTGGAAACTTTAAATTGTATTCTATATCTGAGTCATGAAAGAAAATGTTAGGTGTCACGTCCATTAAAGGGCCATGATACCCAAATGTTGAAACACTTGAAAGTGATGCAGTATAGCTGTAAAAAGCTGACTAGAAAATATCACCTGAATATCTCTATGTAAAAAAGAAAGATATTTTACCTCAAAAGTTCCTCAGTAGCCACTTCCCATTGTAAAGGACTTCTAAGCAGCAAATCAGTATGTCTGTCCCGGGACAAGCTGAGGGAGTGAGCTTTCGTGCACACTAATCTTATTTCCCCTATTTAGTGTAAGGAAGTTTACAAGGAAATCTCATGAGAGTTAAGTGAAATCTCATGAGATCACAGTAAAAGAGTTCATGACCTCAAGCACTGCTGATGCTGATTGGCTGCTGTTCATTTCTTCATTTTTTTATTTTTTTTACTTGCAGCTGAGCAGCAACTGAAGTATAACTGGGAAGCTGAGAAGATTGTGAGCTAAACAGAGATCCCAAACCTGCAAAATCTCATTTCAGGGAGGTGGCTTCATCCGCTACTGCGCCACCCCCCCCTCCCAGTTATATATTGGACACCTTGAAACCCTAAATAAGATAGAGACTTATCATTAAAGTAGCTTCTCACTGAAGTCACGTTAAAAAAGTAGCTTTATTGCACAACCACATACAACAAACCTATTTTCCGGTGACTGTACGCTTGTTGAATGCTTAAATTTTAGAATACAAAGTTTAATTACGTGCAGTAAATAAGGTCGTATTTGTGTTTTATTTTATTAAGATCAGTGGGGGCTTTTTTGGTTACTGATGCATGCTTGAGGGTTCTATACCATCCCAGCAACTAAAGGCATTTCTTAAAGAAACACTTTTCTGTATTTCGGCCACATTGGATCATGGTACTTGGAGTTTCAGAGAGATTGCATTCCATTCGCTGCCATCAGGGAGCTGCTTCTACAATCAGGGAGACTCTCTGAACTTCAGGGAGAGTTGGGATGTCTGGGTAAAATATCTAATTTTTTTACATAGAGATGCTCAGGTGATATTTTCTTGTCAGCTTTTTACAGTTATAACTGCATCAGTTTCAAGTGATTTAGCACATGAGTATTATGTCCCTTTAATAAAGCACCTGTAAACCGATCATAAATTCAAAGATGTGAATTACCTCCAGCCACACCATAAAATGCTTGATATATGGTGGACAAACATTTTTAATTCTTTTCATACCGCACTGAAGATAACAGATGCTATAAAATCAGGCAACATCATTGTAGTACAAAGCCTCATACACCCAGTCACATAGCTTCAATAACTTTAGTGCCACAGATTAAAAGACTATCTAAATGATTCCAGACTACCATAAAGTCTTTCTTATGTGAAATTGAAAATTAAAGTGGCAAACCATTTAAAGACTAACAGCTGTGCTAAATTTTCCATTCAGTATTTTTCAACAAATTTAAAACATGTGGTGTTCTTTAAAAGGGGACAGTGTAGTGTAAAATTGTTTTTCTTTTAATGTGTTTTCAATGACTTGTTAAATCAGCTGGAGAGTATACACTTTATGAGAACATTATTATTTAGGTTTATTTCTGTATAATAAGTAGCTGGTTTTGCAATTTGGAATCCACAACCCATTAAAATGGGTAAAGTTTGCAGGGATATCAGATCTCCTTACTTTATCACTTTCTCATGTTTCTTTTAATTGTCTCGCCTGTATACCAAAGCCTAATACTTAGGGCCTGATATTCAAAAGCTTGCAGGCATGGAGAGAAATCAAGCAAAATCTTTGTTATTTTTTTAGACCTACTATTGTAATGTAGGTGTCTCTCCTTCACATACAAAACCCTGCATAGTGAGATAAATATAATTCAAATTAAAATGTGTTTCTAACATTTTTTTAGGACCTCTCCATACTGACAAAATGTCTTATATCATATTGCCTGAGCGGAGAGCTTTAGAATATCAGGCCCCTTAGATAGAACAATTGAAAATCAACATTTTATTACTTATCTCTCTTACCTCCTAATGGGGGTGTAATTGCTTCTGCAGGCTATGCTTTACATAGCTTTTTTTATAGCCTATACTTAAGTATAGAAACTTTCAGTATGGGGTAGGGATACCACAGGCAAAAGCAGATATACTAAATGCTGTTAGAAGTTAAAGGTGCTATTTGTAAACAATTTAATACACTTCAGCAGGTAAAATTAATCATTGGGAACAAATTAAAGGGGAGAAAATGTAGGGAATTTTAAAATCAATTGGATATCTTAACTCAGTGGCTGTGCAATAGAGTCAGTGAAAGGTTTAAACTAAATATTTAATATATGAAATTGTAAAATACACCTGAAAATTTAAGTTGTTCTATGTCTTGCAGAGAAGCTGGAGTGCCTCCATATTACTCAAGTATGGTATGATGAAATTACCAGAGCCTAGCAACATTCTACACAGTGATTGCTTAGCTCAGCCAGAACACAAGCTCATTCACTCCTATCCCTTATTGTAAAATGTGCAAATCAACTGCTAAAATTATTTTATAACATTTCTATTTGTCAGTGTTTCTCTTAATTGCTATCTATTTAATGTCCCTTTAAATCATGTTCCCAAAACTACTGGCTAGGCTAACATTCTATGAAAATAATAATACTGCAAACAGCACCAAAAAGAATCTGCTAGATACAAGTTGATCTCTAAATAATCGCTTACGCAAAAGGCAATATTTGCGCTCAACTGAGTAATAACAGCGCATGATAATGTGTGCTGGTAATACAGGTGAGGTGCAATGTGAACGTGACCTCGCTTTTCCTTTGCATGGGAGCATTGCTCTCCCCGAGAGCGTGCTTCCATAGTTTCCATTGGAAAGCCTTGCTCCGATATATACGCATATACATGTATATTTTACAAGGGAACATACAGTTCCCATAGACCAGTGATTTTTAACCTTTTTTTGTCGTGGCACACTTTTTTACATTAAAAAATCTGTGGCAACACCACCATCCCAAAATTTAAAAAAAAAATCACACATTGTAGCCTAATACAGCATATATATATAATATATGTATATATATATATATTATATATAATATATATACATACCCACAAACACACACCATACTGTATGTATTGTGCTGTTATGCCATGTCTCCTACAAACTACCCCTGCACTGGGAGTAAAAAACAAGCAAAGTTTAAAAAATATGTCACACTGTTGTCAGTCTGCCGTGGCACACCTGAGGATCTCTCATGGCACACTAGTGTGCCACAGCACACTGGTTGAAAAACACTGCCATAGACCACAATGTAAAGCAGGGGCAAAACTACAGGGGGTGCAGAGGTCGCAATTGTGACTGGGCCCCCGAGGGAGGGGACCCAGCTTAAAAAAAAAAAAAAAGTGTTGACCTGCCATTGCCTGCACTGATATCATGTGAGTGTGACATGATGCTTCACTAGTGTGTCTGACTACAGGAATGTGACTGTGTGTGTGTATTTATGAATGTATGTGTGTGTGTGTATGTTGTGGAACCAGCAAATTACAGACCTTGTTACTAAAGCATGGGGGGGCAGGGGGTAAACAGTGTCACTATACAGTGCCACTATATACAGTATGGGGCGGATCATGTCACTAACTACTGTGGTCACTTTATAAAGTATTGAGGCGGGTAGGGTCAGGCCAGCCATCTCACCGGCAGATTACAGACTGTGTCACTAACTCACTATATACAGTACTGGTGTGTTAAACAGTGTCACTAATACAGTAATAGGGGGTCAGACCATCTCACAGACTGTGGGCACAGGGTACCTCCTTTTGCAGGACATGTAATCTGATTCACATTTATTTTCTGTGTTAAATGTTAAAACAAGAAGATATGTATCAAATTAACTTTTTCTTTTTTGATATTTTTTTTGTTGAGGAGATATACATTACAATTACAAAACTGTCATACATTTGAATAAAGAAAAAACAAGTAATGCTTGTAAAACATTTTTTCATATGATAAACAATAAACATTTTTGTCCCCATTATCAGTAGTTAGGACCTCTCTTGGGTCCTTAAATTTAACATAAAGAGTGTATAGGGGTGCTGTGGATTTATTTGTTCTATTGATAGCATAGAATTATAAAACATGAGTAATGTCAGATAAAGAAAAATAAAGAAAAATAAACAAAACTAAAATATGCTGCAATACGCTTCCATTGTATGTCCAACATTCCCATATTCCAATGAAGCAGGCAGATATTCTATTAGTGATTTGCTGCATATGTGTCTGAGCGATATTACTGTATTAATATGTCCCCTATCTTCTGAGAGTGTTGCAACATGGGGTGCTAGATTACTTGGAGTATATGAGGTGTGCCCAGAGGGCGAGATTTTTTAGTAATTGCCCTGTTCCTTCAAGATATGTTATGTCCTGTGGGGTAAAATGTAGGTTCTGTTATCTCAAAAGACGTTTATCTCAGTACAATGGACTATCACCGCTTATGAATTTAGCTGGCTGTTTTGTGAATATACTATATGCCATCTAGTCTATCTTTTTCTCTCCCCGGCTCTGGCCGCGAACCGTAGGATTCAAGAGCATGGCTGTCTGCATTTTGTAAAGTGAGCCAGCCAAATCATAGTGAGATATGTATCTTCGGGATATGGTGCGTCTATTTATATGTGAGATTGTACATTTGTTAATTACCACAAAGGTATTGCCATCTATGTTACTAGATGAGTATATTTGTTACTAACCGACCAGCAGGTGGACTCTGTTCCTTCCCCTTTTATTGTTTAACCTCAAATATTTTAACTGAAAGCGTCAGCTAAGCAGTGGATAAGATACAATGCTTTACAATAGTGTAACATAAAACAGTCATCAACCAGGTTAAGTATATAAATTCAAATCTAAAACAACTTTGTCTAAACATATTACTGCATATGGATCTGTTGTCACTTTTTGCCGGTTAGCATGGTAAATGGCTTGTGTGATTAAGCATTTTTAGCCCCAAGACTTTGTAAGCATAATGAGATAAGCCACAAGGTAGTCCTGATAGTCTCTTATTACAACATTGGCTGAAAAGTCCGGAGAGCATGAGGAGCTAAGTCTAATAATGTTGGCTATCTCTGCAGGGTTCCTGATATAAATGTAGACAGTCTCCAAAATGTGGATGTTAGGATCATGGTGAACGTTGTGTAGCTGCAGACTCAGAGGTTGCGTACTTTACAGTTTTGGCTGTCCAGGGGTCCCCCCCAAAACCCCATGGGGCCTCCACTGTTGGTGAGTAGTTTGGTATCTGCTGAAGCTTCCTTTCCACACTATGTGGAACTGTGTTCATCTGAGTCAATGGTTCCGTTCCCTCAGAGAATACTTCTTGTTGAGTAGTCGGTTTCCCTGCAGCAATCATTTGATACTGTTGTTCAGGTGTGGCCAAACACTCGAGAGATGTTTGTTTTATGGCCTTGGCTTCCCAGGGGTTCCCCTCAAAACCCCATGAGGCCGTGGGTGGCAGTGAGCATGATTCCATTTGCTGGATTCCTCTCTTCATCTTGTTTGGAGCTAGTTTCGCCTGTGTCATCGGGTCTTTACCCTCCAGAAATTTTGCTTGTGGGCTGTATGACTTCCTCATAGTGTTGTGCTGTAGAATGGCCGTAAAGTTATTGCCGATATCGCTGTATACATACTGTTGCTGAGGTCTTTCTAGTGACTTTGTTTTCAAGTCGTCAAAAGCTTGTGGGGCTTTCTCAATAAGGCGTAAGCTTATCTCTTTGAATCTACGCCAGTGTATGTTGTTGAAGATGTCCTGTTTTCAGCTTCCCTCATGTCGGCCATTTTGATTGAAAGGCGATTTAAGTTTATTTAGTATATATTTGTATATAGTTGTGAGGTGTTATTCCTCTCTTTCCAGTTTTTAGTTTAATGGTATAAAGATTCTTATGGGAATGTTGGTATGAGCTGCTGCAGCTAAGTACCTCGGGAACCCGAGGGGGGTAGCGCTGCCTACTAAGTGCCGTTGCACTATGCCTCTATTGTCTGTTTTCTGTCGTCGGCTTCATAAATACAGTCTGAAATAAGTTGTTAGCATACCACTGGTGTGTGGATCAACGCTAAGTTTTAAAATTGTGGAGATGGCTGTAAAAGGCTCTTAAAATCAGCGGATTAAAATAGATTCTGCTGGAGCTCAGAGAAAGTGTGACCAGTTCAGACACGCCCCCCCAAAATTCACTTTTTTGGGGGGTGGGGGCCCTTCTTAGATTCTTGCACCTGGGCCCTGTGGTTTCTAGTTACGCCTCTGATGTAAAGGCGCTTTTCAGTGACAACTTTAACCCCAAAAACTGCCTAGTGCAGTAATTTTTTTTAAAATAAAAAATGCTATTTTTTATTTTTAAAAAAGCACTACATATTTTGTGGGCATTTTGGTCACATTTAAAAAAATTTAGCAGAGGTCTGACCTCTGGTTAATTTTTCGAGCGCTAATTGCTACCGCGAGCTTGTGGTAGCAATAACCAGCCACTTGTAATAAATTAGCGATCCACTTCTAATCTAGCCCAACATGTATAGCCAAACCCAAAACAACTATTTTCTTCAGACAGTAAATAATTTTACACACTGTAAATTGATTTCCAAGTCAAACTGGATTGCAACTGGTTGATCATTTGTAAAAATTGGGAGATATCACAGTATTTTTGGCCTTGAGGTTTTTAATGAAATTTTAGATGACTCTAAAGTATTTAAACTGTATAATGACATTTTAATGATTGATTTATTTTTCTGTTTCAATAATTACAAGATTAAAAATGATTTTTTAAGTCTATTTAGGCTTTTTGATTTTTAGAGGCCTATTTAACAAAGGTCTGTTGGACCTGATCAAACAGTGCGGATCAGATCCGACAGACCTCGCTAAATGCCGAGAGCAATACGCTCTCCGTATTCAGCATTGCACCAGCAGCTCTTGTGAGCTGCTGGTGCAACGCCGCCCCCTGCAGATTCGTGGCCAATCGGCCGCCAATAGGGGGGTGTCAATCAACCTGATCATATTTGATGGAGTTGAATTGTGGCGATGTCTATCCGCCTGCTCAGAGCAGGCGGACAGGTTATGGAGCATCGGAGCTTGATTAAAGGGCCCCCATGTCTCATAATAAATAATAGCTCCCTTAAAGGGACACTAAACCCCAAAAATTTCTTTCATGATTCAGCTAGAGAATACAATTTCAAACATTTTTCCAATTTACTTCTATTATCTAATTTGCTTCATTCTTTAGATATTCTTCGTTGAAGAAATAGTTGTGCACATGGGTGAGCCAATCAAACGAGGCCTCTATGTGCAACCACCAATCAGCAACTACTGAGCCTATCTAGATATGCTTTTCAGCAGAGGATATCAAGAGAATGAAGCAATTTAGATAATAGAAGTAAATTAGAACATTGTTTAAAATCACATACTCTTTCTAAATCATGCGAGAAAAAATTTGGGTTTCATAACCCTTTAATTTAAATAGAGCCTCTAACTTTCTATGAACTATCATTTTGTTACTGATGAAATAGTATTTACATATTATTTTGATAATACTACAGAATCTGTTAGTATCAATTCTTATATTTAGGCTATGCAAAATTTACATTTTATTCCAAAGCAAAATGTTCTCTCTAATGCTTTTAAACATTTACACTGCAAAGATAGTTGAATTAAATGATTAAATCCATATATCAGGTTTATGACTTTGGAGCACATAAACCCACTAATCCTGTGAAGGTTTTCTTTTTATAAAGATGTCCTCATTTCTCTCTCCTCAAGTGACCATAATTTGTCTTATCACATACGGTTTGTTCCTGGTTTATGTAAGAATTTTCCCAAAGGCTCAGAGCCGTCCTCTGAATCTCTAGTTTATGAAGTATGCAGTATTAGGGGACATCCTTGCAGACATCTGTCGTTCAAGGATGTGTCTCAGAGCTTCAGTTGGGTACACAAGACATGCCAGAGGCTGGCTGTGCATTCAGAATGCCAAGGCAAATTTCCAAATGACTCATTGGCCGATGTTGTAGCTAAAAGAGTGTTATTTATTTTGTTGGTCTGCACTGTGCTAAATCTCAGTAGGATAAGGGTGATCTTTTTATGATCCAGATAATTAACAATTTATGTATGAAATAAGATAATTTATGCACTATTTCACCATCAAAAACATATTTTCTTGGCTGTTGAGTTTGAATAGTCTTGTTCTTTCAATCTTTAAACCCCAAATTTTTCTTTCATAGTTCAGATAGAGAATTTAATTTTAAAGAACATTCCAATTTACTTCTATTATGTAATTTGCTTCATTCTTTAGGTATCCTTGGTGAAGAAATAGCAATGTACATGGGCGATCCAATAACACAAGGCATCTATGTGCAGCCACCAATTAGCATTACTGAGTATTATTGATAATTATCACAAAGTTAAAGGGATAGGAAAGTCAAAATTAAACTTGCAAGAATCAGATAGAGCAGGTCATTT
The DNA here is from genome assembly GCF_027579735.1 of Bombina bombina. Lineage (NCBI taxonomy): Eukaryota > Metazoa > Chordata > Amphibia > Anura > Bombinatoridae > Bombina > Bombina bombina. The sequence goes on along the minus strand of NC_069505.1, from coordinate 109,366,007 downwards.
TAAGACTCTTTTAAATTTACTTCTATTTTGAAATGTGCTTCAGACTCTTGGTATTCCTTGTTGAAAATAATACACACATATCCTACATTAGTTGGAGCTAGCTGCTGATTGGTGCCTACACAAATTTGTCTCTTGTGATTGGCTAACTAAATATGTTCAGCTAGCTATCCATAGTGCAATGCTACTGCTTCAGCAAAGAATAACAAGATAAAGAAGCAAAATAGATAATAGAAATACATTGAAAAGTTGTTTAAAATTGCATGCTCTTTCTAAATCACAAAAGAAAAAAAATGGGCTAAATGTCCCTTTAAGCTACATTGTCTGTTTTGTTAGACTGATTGACAATTTTGAATTAATCTACTTTGTATTTCGTTGTGCGAAAAATCCTTATTTTTCAATTCTCTGCATTTTATAAGATTATTTAACTTAATGTTTGAGCAGAAGTTAATTATTAAGTACAAGCCATACAAAAATCAACAACTGCAGCATTAAGAATATAAAATACTTCACTGCCGGGCCCCTGGTTTAAGAAATACATTCTGTATTAGAGACAGAAAAATAAATAGAAAAACAATTATTAAAAAAAATCAAAAGCATGCCAGGTTGCTAAATTATGAAAAATGTTAAAGATTTTGAACTCTATTCTGGGCCAGATTACAAGTTGCGTGCTTTTTACTGCGTTTGCTTGCACAGAAAAGTTGCTAGAAGTGGGCGTGCCTATGCAGCAAAGATGGTGGGTCATATTATCTGAAGCTCCATGAGGGATTCTTAGCACCCACTGGTTATCTTCAGAACTTCTCGTCATCTATCTATGCAAACGACACTGGTGGGGCTAGCATTCCAAGCTGAACAGCTATAATTGATTTTTATTATATCATTGTACCACAAAACCGAGTTTGAATGGTTTTGGGTAGCGGATTGCGGCCTGCTACAAACATCTTCATCCCCCCCCCCAGGCCAGGGTAACGTGCCAAGATCTAACCATGCTCGTGAGGGAGGAATTCCGCAGATCAATATGCTCTATTATCGAGGACCTTAACCGAAAAATGCAGCATAACTTGGCTGATTTAATCAAGTTATTGCAGAGAGACATGCATGGAGTTGCCTTGCTAACTGAGAACGAGCCAGGGCCTGCTACGTTGCCAAGCGGTTTGACATATGGGAATATAGAGCCGCAGTATGCACCATTTGCTGTCCCCCTACAGCGCAGTACTTCTGAAGTAGTAGGGGAGAACAAAATTCAGCTGATGGGCTATCAAGAGATGGACCCATCAGAGGGTGGCTTTTCCGCTCCAGCAAGATATATAACTTACCAAGAAGCCGGTGCAGAGTTTGTGGTCAGTCAGTGGGAGAAATATTGTGCCCTACAACCTGCAAGTATTAACCTACCACCTGAAGTCATGCCTGTGGACCTGAGATGCATGGATGTCCTGGCTCTGGCCGGAGTATGCCTCATCAAAGCTGAAGTGTGTGACTCTGAGTTTGGGGCGCCGTTCCTTGGACATGGCTGCTTTAGTCACTATAGCCATTAGAATTACTAGGTTCATTTTCACCGTGGAAGGCTTGGGACCTGCAGAATTCAGCAGCTCGCACAAAGAAAAAGAGGATTTACAGTGCCGGTCCCAGTATATCTTCATTGATAAGCTGCAGCTGTGGAAGATCAAGTCTGCTGCACAGGAAGCCATGCTTGTAGGTCTGGTAGTAGTGCCATTTCGGAGAAAAGGCATCGGATGATCTTCAGTATAAGGGCAGGTTATGTTTGTGGTTCCATCCACCCTGTTTCTGTGTCCGGTCTGGCAGACATGGAGAGGGAGTAAGGTACCCAAAGTATATTTGACTGTAAACGTCCCTTGCTCTTGACAGTATTAAGAAACTCTCTCATCTACCATATTAGACCTGAATCTATATTGGGCTTGACCTAGCTACTATAACTTAGATCTACCTCACTGTTGACTCACTGGGCAGCTCTCAGCAGATCCTTAAGTACAACTTTAGATATACTTGTATTCCTAATACAGAGATAATACTAGTAGCCTTTACTATACTCTAATAGAAGGTCCTCGTATATTGTAACACCAAGAGGCTCTTGTCAGCTATTACTACTACAAAGTGGCTAATGGCTCCTAATATCTTATGAGCAGGGATAGGTTACCAGGAATGTCTAACCTTTTGATGTTTAAAACGGCTATTCTATATCGGTGTTCAAGCTTATGTTTGTACTATAGAACGTTTCCAAAGTCTATCAATATAATATGTTTGGAGTTAGTTCATATCTTATGTTAAATGTGAAGGTTATCTGACATATATACCAATTGTCTGGACTTACTCTCTACTAACATCAGCTTTACAGGGGAATGGATCTTTATTTATCTAGGATGTGTCAGATACAAAACTGGGCATTCTGCTGCATAATGGTCCTAGTGTACATTACTAAAGGGTCCACACAATCAAGGCCCACTTTAGATGTTCCATACTAAACACTTCCTTTACCATACCACCACTATTGCTTACACATAATAGAAGCAATTTTCACAAGGGGGTTTCTTATCAGTTATATGTACAGGCATTAAAAAATACTTGATCCAGGGGGTCGTGTCTAACCGCGGCCATGATCAGCAGCAACTTTTGGAAGCTCCTCAAGTGAATCTAACAACGCATTGCCTATCTCCTTCTTAACTTATAATTCAATTCTGTAATTTAACAATCCAACATAGGAGAAGACACAGAGCTGAATAATACCATTATATTTACGACCTTATTGGCTAGATTCAAACTGATTTGATTTGGAATATAGGCCGCTGCACCATTACACCCATGCATGTCCCCCCTCGGATAATCATACTATCCGAGTAGAGCAGTGTTTACCTGCTACATCTTACTTCATAAACAAGAATCTTTCATAACTCTATCAATATGGAGGACTTTCGTCACATCTTAAGAGCTAAATTAGAGGCCTTAGAGCAACTGATGGATTATAGATTTACTGATCTCGGTGACATATGCAGGGAAGCCATGAATCTGCGGAACACACTACTGGAAGCTTCTGGGGATATTGAAGAGGTTACAGACACAATATGGCCTTTACAATATATGGACCTGAGGCCAAACATAACTCAGTACGATGCGCTAAACAGTCCTTGCCAAAAATACAGACACAATGTGATCCAAAGCATGGAGCAGCCTAAACAAACACCACCTGTGGTATGTGACATAAAGCATGCTCCATTTCCCTCAGATCCACTGGAGTGGGATGCGGCCGGTCCCCTCCGTGGTGATGAGGGGTTTGCAATAATTCAGGCGGTAAGATCGACAGATCTCAATAAGCACTTACCTTCAGTCAGAGCCTCGGCTTACGACATGCAACGGAGCAGCCGCAACTTGGAGTTACCAACAAGAGAGCTATTTCAGACCCGGTCCATCATCTTACCGGGCATACTGCCCAAGATTGACAGCCATGTTCCTGGAACTTCATCTTGCATGGATCACCTGGTCCCATATTACCCTGGAAGAGGCATAGGATACTACCTACCCAAAAACATGGATAATTATAATGGAGTTCAATGTTGTAAGATACGACTTGGGATTGGATAGTGTGACCTACCTTTCTAGGCCGATGCGAGTTGGTGTCTCATGGGCCCACTTGACTTACTTTTACAACTGACAGCCCGGATGTTGCTATAGGGACATATAATTCTTGGGAGATCACTAGCTGGTGGTCTACATGCAAGTCATAGTTACTATATAGTAGCCGTTGTTGTACTTTATTAGTTCCTAAATATTGTTTATTGTTTGTTTCTTATTTTTAGTCAACTTCCAAATATTATCACTCTTTTCACGTTTATGTTAGGGGATCATTATTTCAGTGCAACTGCGTCATTATTAGCCACGCCATCATGACACTTTTTATTATTGCAGTTTATTACCCTTTGCGATCAAATGATCCTAGGTCATTAATACTAGTTGTCAGGAGACTGAAATGAATACAACATAAGGAAATCTTCTAAAGCTATGTCACTACCCTCACTGATTGACCTATATTGCATACCCTCATTGATAGTGTAATATTTTCACTAGCTCCTGGTTCTAAGTAGATCTAGATAGCAGGAACACTATATCAGTAGCATATAGGCTTAATCTTGTATCATATGCTATTATGTCATATGGGTACCTTTAGTATTTATTTTTATTCTACTCAAATTGGTGCTTATTTGGTCCCAGTTATTCTTGTACAGTATTACTTTATAATGGTTCACTACCTTAGCACATAGATACAAAATGTCACTTCCTATGTCACCTATATGTCAGGGCAGTTCCTCCTCACTCCTATTAAAAGCATAAGATTCTGTGTATTATTATTCCTCCCTATTGTGTAAAGAAAGGTATCTCTCATTCCAAATATGTCGTTAGTAATCTAAGCAGTTCAGAGGCAAGTATCATTCTAGTAGGCAGTTTACAAGAATAAAGAGGTACCACAATATTACTGCTGTATAAAATAAAAATTTTAAGGTATCATTAATCTATCTGCAATTTATATCTCTAGGTTACAATATAACTTTGGGGTAACATACTTGTCCTACGATTAGTCTTCATAATCCCATATGCATAGTAGGTCTCTATTATTTAAGCTTATCTAATTGATGTGAGAGCACTCTTGTATTTTCTTTTTTATATTTCGTTAAGGATGAGTTGTTTTGGAGATGATATTCCTTATGTCTTGTTATAAACTATGTATTTCTAAATACCTTAAAAAAAACTTTGATTAAAAAAAAAATACTTGATCCATAACGGTCCATTGCATATACCAACTGTCCTCCCCTATATCTCATAAGTGGCTGTGGGTACAGACATTCACCTTTATGACCCATGAGGATACATTTTAAGAAATCTCTTAAACTATTATTTGCATATTAACTGTATATGTATGTTTCTCACGCACCATCCATGGTTTCATTGCAGACTATTGGTCACACAATGTTAATAGAAGGTTTCCAACATCATTACATTAATATTTGTACCTATTCTGCAAAAGAGCTGTATTATTTGAGTACATAGCATTGCATTCTCCACACGAGCTTCATGGGTGTAGCTATCTTTGGACTTCCTTGAACTAAAGCCTTTGTCCTGCTCTGCTTTACCAACTTATACTTGCGGTATTGGACAATAAGACATGCTTAAAGCTCATATAACCACAAACTCATTTCTGAGAAGTCTCTCCCTTTAATTGCTCTGTGCCTTTAGACCCATGAGTATGGCAGGGTCCCTTAAGGATCACAGTTATCATTAGTTGATTTATACTGGATTTAATTCCATAAAACCCCGGTGCTTACCTGCTGAAATATAATGCAAACTATTAATCATAAGGCCCAAAAGTGGCCTTGACCATGGCTTTCACACCCTTACCATTGCCTATATCTTAGTGACCTACAAGGGGGCATCTAAATAGTCACACACATAAGACAATATTATTATAAAATAGAGATTTCAGAAGCCTTTACTGTGTTATTCTTCCTTGTCATGTTATCTGTGAATTGTATTATTTCATTGAACTTGTGTCAATATTGTCACTTGGCAATCAAAGTATGCTATGTTCTTTTACCAAAATCTCAATAAAAAAATACTTAATCCAAAAATTTGCTAGAAGTAATATTTAAATGTGATGAAAGAATAGCAGGCACTGCTTCAGCGGGTAAAAAGTAAGAACATACTTTAATGAAAAACTTGATAGGCCTATGATTAAGCAATGGCATCACAAGAAGGAGCAAAACGCGCCAGGCCATTATGCCACACTCCCTTGTCACTGTGTCTTGCCACCTATGTTGTTTTATCAAGTTTTACATTAAAGTATGTTTTTTACTTTTTACCCGCTGAAGCAGTGCCTGCTATTCGTTCTTCGCTTCTGACTTTGTTCAAACGGTTTGATCAAGCCACTGCTATGGCACTCTGCTAAGACAGCTATTAGATACCCTTCATGCTGACTGGTTCCGGGGCAGTCCGACGCAGCTGAACGACGTGGGCTTCTACTCTGTAATATTTAAATGTGGGCTGGTAAATAGCTTTTGTGCAAGTGAAACCAGATGCCCTCTAACTTCTGGACTTCGGATATCGGGACCGCATCTCCCATACACTTCAATGGAGCTAAAAAGTTAAAAACAACCTTACACCTATCGTTTGCGCACTAACACAACTGTGTTTAACTAAGTGAGCTATTGACAATTTGATTTATGTTTTTCACATAGAAGAAAATTTTCTTTCTTACTTTTAAATACATGTACAGGTATAGATATATACACATAGGAATATCTATTTAAAAAAATATTTACAGTATATATACACTAAAACACTTTATTTAGACGTATATCTCTATCTATCTATCTATCTATCTATCTATCTATCTATCTATCTATCTATCTATCAACAGGTATCTATAAACATGTATATTATAGCCCTTTCCAGTCAAACACATTGTGATATACCATATACTGTTGAAACCTTATAAAGTTTTGTTTAATTATTTATGTGAATAGTTTTTATCAGATAGTATAAATATGAGTGTAACTATTTATTTGAATATGTATATGTTGTGTTTGGTGCAACTTATTTTTAACTCCTTATCCTTTACACAAGGTCGTCAGTTGCACTAATCTGATGAGTGTAAAATGTGATTGTGCTCATGCGTTCGCATTTACTTTCAACTTGTAATATGAGCGCTAGTTAACTCACCACTTGCCCAATGTGTTTATTTGTATGTTTGTACAGTAGGAAAGGAAGTAAAAAGTAGACATGTGCATGGCGAAAAAATTCGGTTCAGTTCGGATCAATTCAGAATTTTTCGAAGTTCGGTTCGGAACGATTCGAATTCGGAAAATTTTGAATCGATTCGTTTCGGATTCGTTTCGGATTCATTCGGATTCGAAGAAATTCGGCTGGATTCGGTTCGATTCGGTTTGGAAATTCGGAATTTCAGTAAGTGTTAGGTGGGATTAGACTAGCATTATGTACTGTATATTAGGTGTAACCCATAGCAGAGTGATATAACCTAATATACTGTACAATACTAGTGTAATCCATGGCCATCCGAATTTACCGAATAAATCCGAAGTAATTCGGATTTATTCGTGAAATTCGGCAGTATTTTAATTCGGAAATTCGGTTCGATCCGAATCGCCGAATTTTCCAAATTTTCCAAATTTCTGAATCGAACCGAACCGAATTGCACATATCTAGTAAAAAGAAAATTCTATCCTAACTAACTTTTCAGTATAAAATTGGGGAATTGGCATCAGTCATTCTCAATTAGTTGACATTTATCCAGTAATACAATATTTAGGACTAGATTACAAGTGGAGAGCACAAACGATTTTGCAAGGGTTTTCACGATCATTTGCGCTCCTTTTTATTTGCTCTGATATTACAAGTTGAGCAAAATTCTCTTTCTCTCCCTCTCTCTCTCTCTCTCTCTCTCTCTCTCTCTCTCTCTCTCTGAACACAGACTCTAGAGTGGAGCACCGTCTTCCCAGATCCCAGAGAGGATGACATGAATTGTAAGAAGTGGAATGAATTTACTGTTTACAAACTCTGAGACATATTTGGTTTACATAAACATGTTCCTCTCTTGAGATTTTTATTAGAGACGTGATTACATTTTTGTATTTTTTGGGAGGTGACCAAAATATTGCTGAAGGCTTTTACCCATTTTTGTTTGGGGAACTGCTTGTGCAATGATAAATGCGTATGCTGTTGGCATTTATCGATGTGCAGCCGACATGAAACGTTACATTGTATCATGTTCACTCGCACTTTGATAGATATTCCCCATGACCTTTTTATGAAGATTTGATTACAATTTTGAGGATTTTAAATTCCTGTGAGTGCCCTGATGTCATGTGACTGTTATATTTATATATATATATATATATATATATATATATATATATATATATATATATACTGTATATATATTACATTATGAGATAAGAATTAATAAGAATAAATATTAACCCATTTGTGGATATTATATATATGTTAAAGTGATGTTATAAAGATAAAGGCCTCTAGTTATCAAGCCATCAACCTCAAATACGCTGGAATTCCGCAGCGTATTTGTGGCGAGGCTGATTCGCTGTAGTTATCAAGCACTACAGCCCGGCAAAAGTAGAATATAGTGACGTAAGCTTCGATCCGCCGGACTCAGTCCAACACAGATCGATTCTTACGTCACTCCAGATGTTCCAAATGCAAGTTCGGCACAATCTGACTACTTTTGGTAGTTATCAAACTACTACGAGGTACGCTCGCCACTATTCCGGGCCAGCGTACCTGGTTTTTAATCCGCCGCCCTGGAGTTGGCAGATCCCATAGGAATCAATGGGAGTCTGACCATAGCGAAAGCTCATGTTCGCTGCTGCCGGACATCCCATTGATTCCTATGGGAAGTGTGTACACCTAACACCCTAACATGTACCCCGAGTCTAAACACCCCTAATCCTCTTCCAACGATGCCTACCCGACGAATAGATATTCCTTTAAGTGACGTCATCCAAGATGGCGTCCCTCGAATTCTGATTGGCTGATAGGATTCTATCAGCCAATCGGAATTAAGGTAGGAAAAATCTGATTGGCTGATGCAATTGTAGGTATTTGTAGTTAATTAATTTAATTTATTTAATGATAGTGTAGTGTTAGGTTTAATTGTAACTTAGGTTAGGATTTATTTTACAGGTAAATTTGTATTTCTTTTAGCTAGGTAGTTATTAAATAGTTAATAACTATTTAATAACTATTCTACCTAGGTAAAATAAATACAAAGTTAGCTGTAAAATAAATATAAATCCTAAAATAGCTACAATGTAATTATTAATTACATTGTAGCTATCTTAGGCCTAGATTTAGAGTTTGGCGGTAGCCGTCAAAACCAGCGTTAGAGGCTCCTAACGCTGGTTTTAGGCTACCGCCGGTATTTGGAGTCAGTCAGGAAAGGGTCTAACGCTCACTTTTCAGCCGCGACTTTTCCATACCGTAGATCCCCTTACGTCAATTGCGTATCCTATCTTTTCAATGGGATCTTTCTAACTCCGGTATTTAGAGTCGTGGCTGAAGTGAGCGTTAGAAATCTAACGACAAAACTCCAGCCGCAGAAAAAAGACAGTAGTTAAGAGCTTTCTGGGCTAACGCTGGTTCATAAAGCTCTTAACTACTGTGCTCTAAAGTACACTAACTCCCATAAACTACCTATGTACCCCTAAACCGAGGTCCCCCCACATCGCCACCACTCGATTAAATTTTTTTAACCCCTAATCTGCCGACCGCCACCTACGTTATACTTATGTACCCCTAATCTGCTGCCCCTAAAACCGCCGACCCCTATATTATATTTATTAACCCCTAACCTGCCCCCCACAACGTCGCCGCCAGCTACCTACAATAATTAACCCCTAATCTGCCGCTCCGTAAACCGCTGCTACCTACATTATCCCTATGTACCCCTAATCTGCTGCCCCTAACACCGCCGACCCCTATATTATATTTATTAACCCCTAATCTGCCCCCCTCAACGTCACCTCCACCTGCCTACACTTATTAACCCCTAATCTGCCGAGCGGACCGCACCGCTACTATAATAAAGTTATTAACCCCTAATCCGCCTCACCCCCGCCTCAATAACCCTATAATAAATAGTATTAACCCCTAATCTGCCCTCCTTAACATCGCCGACACCTAACTTCAATTATTAACCCCTAATCTGCTGACCTAATCTCGCCGCTACTGTAATAAATGTATTAACCCCTAAAGCTAAGTCTAACCCTAACACTAACACCCCCCTAAGTTAAATATAATTTAAATCTAACTAAATAAATGAACTCTTATTGAATAAATTATTCCTATTTAAAGCTAAATACTTACCTGTAAAATAAATCCTAATATAGCTACAATATAAATTATAATTATATTATAGCTATTTTAGGATTTATATTTATTTTACAGGTAACTTTGTATTTATTTTAACCAGGTACAATAGCTATTAAATAGTTAAGAACTATTTAATAGCTAAAATAGTTAAAATAATTACAAAATTACCTGTAAAATAAATCCTAACCTAAGTTACAATTAAACCCATCAGCCAATCAGAATTTTCCTACCTTAATTCCGATTGGCTGATAGAATCCTATCAGCCAATCGGAATTCGAGGGACGCCATCTTGGATGACGTCCCTTAAAGGAACCGTCATTCGTCGGGAAGTCGTCGGAAGAAGAAGATGGGTCCGCGGTGGAGGTCTTCAAGATGGAGCCGGTCCTCATCGGATGAAGATAGAAGATGCCGCTTGGAAGAAGATGGTTGCCGGTCCGGATCTACTTTTCTTCCCGGATAGGATGAAGACTTTGGACCCTCTTCTGGACTTCTTCAGCCGTCGGATGATGGATTTCTAGCCCCCGCTTGGGCTTGGATGAAGATTTTGGAGCCAGGACCGATCGGTGATACCCGGTGAGGTGAAGATAAGGTAGGAAGATCTTCAGGGGCTTAGTGTTAGGTTTATTTAAGGGGGGTTTGGGTTAGATTAGGGGTATGTGGGTGGTGGGTTTTAATGTTGGGGGGGTATTGTATGTTTATTTTTACAGGCAAAAGAGCTGAATTCTTTGGGGCATGCCCCGCAAAGGGCCCTGTTCAGGGCTGTTAAGGTAAAAGAGCTTTGAACTTTTGTAATTTAGAATAGGGTAGGGCATTTTTTTATTTTGGGGGTCTTTGTTATTTTATTAGGGGGCTTAGAGTAGGTGTAATTAGTTTAAAATTGTTGTAATATTTTTCTAATGTTTGTAAATATTTTATTATTTTTTGTAACTTAGTTCTTTTTTATTTTTTGTACTTTAGTTAGTTTATTTAATTGTATTTATTTGTAGATATTGTATTTAATTAATTTATTGATAGTGTAGTGTTAGGTTTAATTGTAGATAATTGTAGGTATTTATTTAATTAATTTATTGATAGTGTAGTGTTAGGTTTAATTGTAACTTAGGTTAGGATTTATTTTACAGGTAATTTTGTAATTATTTTAACTATTTTAGCTATTAAATAGTTCTTAGCTATTTAATAGCTATTGTACCTGGTTAAAATAAATACAAAGTTACCTGTAAAATAAATATTAATCCTAAAATAGCTACAATATAATTATAATTTATATTGTAGCTATATTAGGATTTATTTTACAGGTAAGTATTTAGCTTTAAATAGGAATAATTTATTTAATAAGAGTTCATTTATTTAGTTAGATTTAAATTATATTTAACTTAGGGGGTGTTAGTGTTAGGGTTAGACTTAGCTTTAGGGGTTAATACATTTATTACAGTAGCGGCGGGATTAGGTCGGCAGATTAGGGGTTAATAATTGAAGTTAGGTGTCTGCGATGTTAGGGAGGGCAGATTAGGGGTTAATACTATTTATTATAGGGTTATTGAGGCGGGGGTGAGGCGGATTAGGGGTTAATAACTTTATTATAGTAGCGGTGCAGTCCGCTCGGCAGATTAGGGGTTAATAAGTGTAGGCAGGTGGAGGCGATGTTGAGGGGGGCAGATTAGGGGTTAATAAATATAATATAGGGGTCGGCGATGTTAGGGCAGCAGATTAGGGGTACATAGGGATAATGTAGGTGGCGGGGGTGTACGGAGCGGCAGATTAGGGGTTAAAAATAATATGCAGGGGTCAGCGATAGCGGGGGCAGCAGATTAGGGGTTGATAAGTGTAAGGTTAGGGGTGTTTAGACTCGGGGTACATGTTAGAGTGTTAGGTGCAGACGTAGGAAGTGTTTCCCCATAGGAAACAATGGGGCTGCGTTAGGAGCTGAACGCGGCTTTTTTGCAGGTGTTAGGTGTTTTTTCAGCTCAAACAGCCCCATTGTTTTCTATGGGGGAATCGTGCACGAGCACGTTTTTGAAGCTGGCCGCGTCCGTAAGCAACTCTGGTATCGAGAGTTGCAGTGGCGGTAAATATGCCTGTACGCTCCCTTTTTGGAGCCTAACGCAGCCATTCTGTGAACTCTCAATACCAGAGGTATTTAAAAGGTGCGGCCAGAAAAAAGCCAGCGTTAGCTACGCGGGTCGTTACCGACAAAACTCTAAATCTAGGCGTTAGGGTTTATTTTACAGGTAAGTATTTATTTTTTAAATAGGAATAATTTATTTAATGATAGTGTAGTGTTAGGTGTAATTGTAACTTAGGTTAGTTTTAAAAGATATTAAAAAGATATGAAACAGTACTCCTCAAAGTAAACATAAAAAGAAACAGATTGTGTTAAAAAACAGAAAATAAACTATGTATTTTCTTGTAAAATTAGAACTTAGAATTTCTCATTGTAGTCACTGACCTTTAGGGAGAGTGCGGACATCTTTTGAATTCATCTTTAGAATTCACTAAACACTAATCCAGCTCAAGTTTCTCTAGAAGATTTATTACATAAATCATATATATGTGTTCCTGTAGGGAACTTAGCCTCCTTGCAGGGCTTTCACAAAAAAATATTGACACTGCACAGATGAAGAAATAAAATGATAAATAATACATATTGAAATGATTTCTATTAAGTACACTCTACAGTGTTATAGTTTTTTAAAGGGATATAAAACATTCATTGTTGTAATAAAAAGCACAACTAATAGAAGGACATGTTTGTATACAACCCTTATCTAGGAATCTAAGTTACTCACTGATATGGACACCCCCCCCTCCAAAAAAGTTAGTTTATTTAACAAAGGAACATCCATTTTTCAAAACAAATAGTTAAATAAACAAGGACTTTAAAACGCTCTTTTAATCAGAACAGAGCATATGTTGTGGTACAATTTCTTTGACTCATATATTTCAAGTAAAATAAACATTTTTTAAATTTATTGGGGTCAACTACAATCTATAGAATCACTTATCAAATAATTTATCTACCATCTTGAATTTTGTAGAAAAATCATTAGATTAACTATTCTAGAGGATTGGGATCACTGTGTTTATTAACCCTTTCAGGGTGTGTTAAAGGCACATTCCCCTGGGTCACATTCATTTTAAGCATAATAAACTCTTCTTTATGTAGCTGTTCCTTTAAGCATTTTGATTGCAAGTCAGGAAAGAGACTGTAACTCAGTTATCACTGTGACACCACTGCCAAATCTCTGCTAGAAAACTGTGTGTAATTTATCAAGCAGGCTCATTTTAATGAGCTAGTATATTATTGCTGTGACAAAGTGGCTCTCTGAGAGTCATTTAATAATTCAACCTATAAATATCAACAAACACACAGTGGCATAACCTATAAAAGAGAACTGGTTGTTTAATCATTATCTCAAGGGATAGAAATGGAAAGGTTGCTTCAATGTGTATTAAGTCTGTTGGGCATGAGAAATCTGTGCTCCCAATAAAGTAAATAGATATAGGGGCCTAAACTCTAGATCAAGCATTTGAAGGAAAATAATTTAAAGGGATACCAGCATATGTGTCCACCTTAAAAATGCAATGAAGGGTTAATATACCCATATGCTGGCAGAGAGGTCTGCAACAAATTACATAGCATAGTGATTCTGATAACTATGTCAATAAAGAGTTAATAGTAACTTGACTGCTAAACAGCATGTACATTAAAGGGACAGTGTGCTATGAAATTGGTTTTCTCTTAATGTGTTCCCAATTATTTGTTATTCCAGCAGCAGAGTAGATATATATATATATATATATATATATATATATATATATATATATGGGAAATTGTTACTTTAGGTATATTTTTGTATATCAAATAGATGTTTCTGCTATTTGAAACCACAACCTAATACAATGGACTTATTTTGTAGGGAGAGAATAGCCCATTGTCTTATCTGTTTAATTATTTACACAAATTCCTCCTTATCCTCTTTATTCCTGTTTTCTCAAAGGCCAACACTAAGGCCCAGATGATCAATACATCGTCAGACCCACAAGAATTTGTGTATTTGGCCTCACTAGTCTTGCAATCCATGGTGCTGGCGATATAATCCATAAACGTGGGCTGAACCTCTCTGTTCTGAAGATTGGCGATCGCAGTTTCAGTAAAAGTCTGCCCACATTGGCACTAATCTGCGATCTTGGAAAGTGGGGGGGTTGTATTTGAAGTGTCCTTACACAAAATCGACTGTGTGTTTACTGAAGCAAAAAATGGTTTCTGTGTAGGAACACTTCAAATAATGTCTATGCAAACTTAGTTTCATTGTATATGCTGTAGATTACATGCACTGGAAACTCTCACCACTAAAATGTTGGTGAGACTGTCTGATATAGCTAAAAAGGCGTATCTAAAATGGAGGGTAGTGCTTTGAATATTACAAACTCACGGAAATGTTTTCACATTAAAATACGTTACTCCCGCAGAACTCCCACGGAACACCTATATCTACATTATGTCTGCAATCTACCTTGCTAATAAAGAAAAAAACTTCCTATTAACCTATAGGAGCTGTGGGGATACATGTACAGTATATACGATTTACTTATAGGTATTTTATTGTATAATGTGATATTATGTATTTTAAGTATTGTCATGATTTTAAAATGTTTTTACTTTTCTTATTTTGTGTTTTTTTTTAGGATGTAGAAAAGCACCTTGAGGCAATTTAGTTAGAGGTGTAGCGCTATACAAGTTACTCATTCATTCATTCATTCAGAAGAGAGCATCCACGACTTTATAGTTTTACATAACTGTGTTAATTTTAAAGGGATAGTAAACACCAGAATTTTTATTGTTTAAAAAGATAGATAATCCCTTTATTACCCATTCCCCAACTTTGCATAACCAACACTGTTATAGAAATATATTTTTTACCTCTGTGATTACCTTGTATCTATGGCTCTGCAAACTGCCCCCTTATTTCAGTTCTTTTGACAGACATGCATTTTTAGCCAATCAGTGCTTGCTCTTAGGAGCTTCACGTGCCTGAGATCAATGTTATCTATATGAAACACATGAACTAACGTCCTCTAGTGGTGAAAATCTGTCAAAATGCATTCAGATTAGAGGTGGCCTTCAAGGTCTAAGAAATTAGCATATGAACCTCCTAGATTTAGCTTTCAACTAAGAATACCAAGAGAACAAAGCAAAATTGGTAATAAAAGTTAATTGGAAAGTTGTTTAAAATTACATGCCCTATTTAAATCATGAAAGTTTTGTTTTCACTTGACTGTCCCTTTAACATTGCAAAGTTAAATAAATGCAGTCTAAAAATTATTAAGTGGCGGATACTGACTTCAATGATATAATATTTTCACTAAAAATAAATCTTCATGCAGAAAGAAATATACATAATTTTTAAAATAACTTCAATGCTAAAAATGTATCTTATTATGTTATTCAATAAAAAACATATCAATGAATCATTGTATATACATATAAAGCAACATTAGGCCCACTGCAACCTAAGCCCACTAAACTATTAACCCCTTAAGCACCATAACCCCCATCACAACCTATCCCCTCTACACTCATAACTCCTTAAGTGCCATAACCCCCAACGCAACATAAGCACTCTAAATACAATTTTAAAAATTACACATCATTAACACAGCAATAAATAACCAACGAAAACGAATACAATAAATAACCAAAGCAGACAGCAACCACAAAGTAAACAAAGCATTACACAAAGTTAACACAAAGTAAACAAACATTAAAACAAAATCCAACAACAAGAAACAACAACATGAAAAAATACAGGTAGCCCTCAGTTTACACCAGAGTTAGGTTCCAGAAGGAATGGTTGTAAATCGAAACCTAGATAAATTGAAACCCAGTTTATAATGTAAGTCAGTGGGAAGTGAGGGAGTTAGGTTCCAGGCCCCTCTCAAAATTGTCATAAGTAACACCTAATACATTATTTTTAAAGCTTTGAAATGAAGACTTTAAATGCTAAACAGCATTATAAACCTATTAAATAATCACACAACACAGAATATATAATTAAACTAAGTTAAATGAACAAAAACTTTTGCTAAACAGCATTATAAACCTAATAAAATAATCACACAACACAGACTTCACTTGCATTTTTCTGCAATCAGTTCTTTCTATGCATTCCATCTGGACTGATTTATAGACAGGAAGATCTTGTTCCTTTGAAATCTGCTTGATAGCTCAGGTCTGGTTAAACTGATTAATTTCAGCTTGTTTGGTTTGCTGCAACACAAGCGAACAGCTCCACCTACTGGCTATTTTAATAAATGCACTGCTTCTCAATGCTTTTCACATGACTGGAAAAAAAGGTTGTTATTCTGAAACGGTGTAAATTGAACCGTTGTAAAACGAGGGCCACCTGTATTAAAACAAAACATTGTTTTGTTATTTGCTTTTTTTTTTTTTTTTTATATTTTGTGATTTTGTGTAATGGTTTGTTGGCTTTGAGGTTGTTGTTTGTTTTGGTTATTTATTGTTGTGTTAATTATGTGTAATAGTTAGTAGTGGGCATAGGTTCTATTGAGGGTTATGATCTTCAAGGGGTTAATAGTGTTAAGAGGTTAGGTTGCAGTGGGAGTTATGGCCCTTAAGAAGTTAATACTGTGAAGGGGTTAGGTTGCTTTGGGGGTTATGTTGCTTTAGGGCAGTGCTTTCCAAACTGTGTGTCGGGACACATTAGTGTGTCGGCAGCAGTGTGTAGGTGTGTCCCTGCTTCAGCACAAATTTTTTTGAATTTAAATTTTTTTTTGGTTTCCTACTTTCCGCCTGCTTGCTACGCATATCATATGGTTGACTTGTGATTGATACCTAGTGGATCACAGATCATCTTAACCTATTCGCGCAGCTCAGTGGGAACTGAAACTATTCCCATTGGCGGCACATTGGCTCCTGACTGCACGTGTAGTCTCCTCAATCAGCTCGTGACTGCATGTGTAGTCAGTGAGTGGGATAGCAGTGTGTTTGCAGCACGGGCAGTATTCAGTGCAACTTGCAGAGCTCTGAGGGCGGAAGCTTAAACGCTGAGCTGAAGTCAGAAGTGATAGTTTTTTTTTGTTTTTTTTGCAGCTAGCTCCCAGTAGTGAATTGCTGCTCCTGCTCTTGATATATGGATAGGAAGCTTACAAATGCTTGATGATGAAATGTGAGTGTCTTTATCTAATATTCCACCAAATATTCAAAAACGGTGTTCATCCCATCAACCTCATACATCCCATTAAAATAGTAAGTAGCTATTGGTGATATTAAACATTTATTCTTGCACATACTTACATACTGTTACTTGTAAATACATTTCGTTATTATATCATTTATGTATGTGTCCGTATATCTTAAAACAAGTTAGTTTAACCTCCTGTTTGCTAGTACAACTGAATTACTGTGTCGCAAAATGATGTAGGTCTAACAAAGTGTGTCACCAACATGAAACGTTTGGAAAGCTCTGCTTTAGGGGTTAATACTGTAGAATAGTTAGGTTGCTTTGGGTGTTATGTTGCTTTGGGGTTAATAATGTAAAGGGGTTAGGATGCATTGGGAGTTATGATGCTTTAGGTGTTAATACTGTAGGGTGTTAGGTTGTATTGTGGTTTATGTCACTTTAGGGGTTAATATTGTAGAAGGGTTAGGTTACTTTAGGGGTTATGTGGCATGAGGGGTTTATATTGTAGAGGGGTTACGTTGTGTTGGGGGTTATGTCGCTTTAGGGTTTAATACTATAGAGAGGTTAGGTTGTGTTGGGTGTTATGTCACTTTAGGAGTTAATACTGTAGAAGGGTCAGGTTACTTTGGGGGTTATGTTGCTTTAGGGGTTAATACTGTAGAGGGGTTAGGTTGCTTTGGGGGTTGGTTTGCATTAGGGGTTTATAATGTAGGGCTGTGTAGCGGGTTTATTTGATTGGTCTTTTTATTATAAAATAATAAGGAACATATGGGTAACAGGGATCATAACATGGTCACATTTGAAACCACTTTCCATAAGCAGTGTCCTAAAGGTTCAGCTAAGACTTTTAATTTTAAGAAAGCAAAATTCAATGATTTAAGGAAATCATTAAATAATATAAATTAGGACAAATTATTCTCTGATAAAAACACAGAGGATACATAATTAACATTAGAAACATTGTTAAATAAATATACATAACAACACAAACCACATGGCTATAAAAATAAAATAAATAAATACAAGCCAATCTGACAAAATAAAAATGTGTTAAGAGAAATTAGGAAAAAACGTAGGGCATAAATAGTATACACTCAACTTACCAAATATATAAGGAATGTAACAAAGCATGCAAAAAACAATCAAATTGGTCAAAATTATAAATAAAAGATTTTAAAGATTGCAAAGGATTCTAAGTCAAACCCTAAAAGTTTTTTTAAGTACACAAATGGCAAAAAAATCTAAGGAGGACAATATAGGTATATTAAAATTTGTGAAAGGTAGCATAATTAACAGTGACAGGGAGAAGGCTGAGGTATTAACCCAGTTATTTTGTTCAATATACACAAGAGAGGAACCAATGGGGCATACTTTGAAACAAACTAGGACATACAAGCCCATACCATTTAACTGGGTTATCTCTAAAGGATATCAGGAACAAACTGGATAATATTGATTTAAAAAAACTCCAGAACCAGATGGAATACACCCAAAGGTTTTACAATTTAGCACTGTTATAGACAAACCTCTACTCTTAATTGTTCAAGACTCATTATCCTCAGGCATAGTACCCCAGGACTGGCGTACAGCTGATGTGGTTCCACTCTTTAAAAAGGGAAGCAGGGCTGACCCAGGAAGCAATAAACCAGTTAGTCTGACATCAATAGTGGGGAAGATACTTGAAGGGATTATAATGGATTATATTGATGAGTATATTCATGTAAACAAGAATAGGAGTTCAAATCAGCATGTTTTTATGAGAAATAGATCATATCAAACAATTCTAACTAGATTCTACGAGGATGTAAGTAAAAATATAGATAAAGGGGAATCAGTTGATGTGATATACTTGGATTTTGCAAAGGTGTTTGATACAGTGCCACATGAGAAATGAATGTACAAAATTAAGGGACATGGAATAGCTGAAAGTGTTAGCTCATGGATAAATAACTGGATAAAAGACAGGGAGCAACGAGTAGTAGTAAACAGATCAACTCAGATGGACAAAGGTAATCAGTGTAGTCCAACAGGGAGCAGTACTGGGCCCTGTTATGACTTGGAGCAAGGATTAAATATTTTTTCATATGATACAAAGTTGTGTAAGGTAATTAGGTCAGTGCAGGATAAACTTGGATTACAAGAGGATCTGCAAAAATTAGAAGAATAGGCAGGTAAATTAAAAATGAAATCTACTACTGTACAATGCAGGGTTCTACATTCTATTATTTAAATAGGACTAGACTTAGCCAAACAGAGGAGGAAAGGGATTTGGGAGTAGTAATAGATAACACGTTAAAGATGGGTGCACAATGCAGGGCATTTGATTTTTTGCCATTCATGTACATAAAAACCTTTAAGGTTTGGGGGTGAAGTGTGCGGGCGTACTGAATGGCCGCACCAACCTAGAGCTCCTGCTGTGGCACCGATGGAGCTTTCCCTCAGGCTGTCCTAAGCTCAAAAAAGTGTCCGAACTTAATGCCCAGCAGTAGTGGGAAGGACCTGGGATCCCATCAGTATCTCCTCTGGGCCGTTATTAGCACCCTGTACCTGCTATCCTGATCGCGGCAGAGGCCACACTTGAAGCCTTATCCCACTCGGCCCCGCTCTCAGCAATGAGATGATGTGAACGGGGCAGCTATGACTGGAGGCTACTGACAACCTCCAATTTTAAAAATGAAGACTCCGGAGCGGTGTACCAACTTGGCACAGCTACCGATGAAGACCCGGTAAGCAATACACTACTGTGACACACTTATGTCAGTCGCCATCTATATCATGAGAAACAATAGGTGCTGCATGCCGTGAACAGCAGTCTGACCAACTTAGCCCCAGGCACCTTAATTTAGCTCTAATATCTAATCACATCTGGGGCAATGAATTAATGACATATTAACACATAGGGAATAACTTTTACAAAGTGAGAGCTACTTCAATCCAACTTGCTCCACCTTATTAAGCACATAAGGGCACATTGTGTGAGACCCGCTGCAAAAAAGGACAAAACATTATATATAAAGAAAGTCTTTTCAATTTCACTACCGTGGCGCAGCGGAGTACCACTAAATCTGACAAGACCCTAAAACCTAACACGACGGCTGGCTCTGTAAACACCTTTTTTAAAAAAGCTGATAATACAAAAAAGAAAGCTGATCTTCCTCAAGCCTTCAGTGAAGATGAGGAATTATCGGACAATCCTGATGCATCACAGACACTAGCATCACCTTCTATCCCACGTTTACACCCCGAGGATGCTCCAGTAACACTAAAGGCTATGGAGGCTCTTATTAACCAAGTTAAATCCTGTATTAAGGCCAAGTGTGCTGAACTGAAAAAGGATATTAATGAGCTGGGATATAGGGTTGAGACACTGGAAGATGACAGGGAAGAAATAATTAAAGAAATGACAGACATGTCTCACTCCATAGAGGTACAGCAGTCACAGATATCTGACCTGGAGAATAAAATCGATGACATTGAAAATAGGGCAAGAAGAAATAATCTTCGAATACGAGGTATCCCTGAATCAGTGAAGGGCGAAGACATTCCAGATCACCTACAAAATCTGTTCCAATCCTTAGCTATCTCAAATGAGCGAGTGATTGAAACTATACCCCTTGAACAAGCCCACAGGTCCTTGCAGCCCAAGCCAAGTGATAATGAACCTCCTAGAGACATTATAGTATGCTTCCTAAGCTACAAGGTCAGGGAACAAATACTTCAGTTGGCACAAACACAACCTCGCTTTTCATACTTGGGTGCAAAAATCCAAATTTACCAAGACCTCTCGGCCAGAACGCTTCAACTCAGAAAAGGATTTGCCCATTTTACCACCCATCTGCGGTCTCTAAAGATCCCTTACAGATGGGGTTTTCCTGTATCATTGCAACTCACTAAAAATGGAAAGTGCTTTGAATGCATCTCCAGAGAATGTGAATGACTTCTGTAAACTTTTGGACATTCCAGAACCAGAAGCTATTATCACTCCATCTATAAAAATCACGACACCCCAGCCAAAGCCTCAGAGAAGACTCTGGTCTGAAGTAATTGATAAGAAAAATAGGAAGAAGCTATGCACGGACCCTACCATCCCGGTGGGCACCACTTGAACAAGACCCTCTTGACTTTGTATTCTTGGAAATAGTGAGTATACGGCACCAGATGAGATACATGCCCCTGGATATTGTTTAATACCTAATTGCTCAGACTTTTTGCACCATTGAACATTTAATCCAACCGATCAGGAATGTTAATTTTCAACAGGCCACGTCCCTAGCTCTCCTAAAAGAGTTTCTGCCCTAATTTAGAGATATCTTGTTATGTTATGTGCTGTGTTGAACATTTTGGCCCTTGTTTTGGGCTTATGTTTTTGTTTATTAGTACAGAATATGAATGTTATATACGGACCCCACCATTCAGGTGGGCACTAACTGAACAGAATCCTCATATTTTTGTTTTCTTGGAAGTCGTGAGTATATGGTACCAGATACAAACTCCTGGTCATTGTTTAATACTTAAATGCTCAGACTTTTTGCACTTGTGAACATTTAATCCAACCGGTTGCAACCTATTGTTAAGTTATATATTATGTTATATACCATATTGTTCATTTCTGCCCTTGCACTGGGCTTATGTTTATTTGTTCCCAGCCTGTTGGGAGGGCTCCGTCGAGCTGCATTTCCCCCCCTCTTAGATTACATATCCTTACTCTTCTGAATTTCCACTTACTGATAGACCTTGCGCTATTAGTGGTAATTAATTATTCTATCCCCTCTTCCCTTTCCTTCTTTTTCCTCCCTTTCCTCACTTATTTCTCACGTTAGTTTAAACAGTGATTGGCATATATTTTTTCTTTGTTTATTTGTTTAAAGTGTACTTTCTTGTATAGCATTTCCTCACATACAGGATACTACAGGGTTACCTTGACCTTAAACTACTTTTACTGCACTGGCTCACACGCACTGGGCTACTAATACCCACAACCAAATGCCTGGACATAAACAACCTAGTCAGTTTAGATTAGCTACACAAAACGTGAAGGTTTTCCTCTCCCCTCAGAAGCATTCTATAGCCTTCCACAATTTTTATAAGAAGAAAATCTATATTATCATGACCCAAGAGACCCACTTTAAAAAAAAAGAGCCCACACTTTCGCAGCTCTACTATGACCAATATTTTTTAGGCTCAGGCACAACAAAACATAATGGACTGTGTAATTCCTTTAGAAAGGGCACCTCGTTTGTACTACTTAATAAATATTCGGACCAAGAAGGCCGCATTCTAGTTTTAACGGGACTGTATTTTGGCAGACCTATTACTTTGGCAAACATATATGTGCCTCTCCGCTCCTTCTTCCGTAAAGTTATTAATCAGAATATAGATATATCAAAAGGCCCGGTGTTCCTGGGCGGTGACTTTAATTTTCCAATTAGTCCCACACTTGACACTTCAACAGGCAAGTCTTACATTCAAAATTCCCAGATAAAGGCCAACTGGCAGGCAATATGCACTATACCCTTTTTTGATACCTCGAGAATGACCCACCCAACCACTAAGGACTTCACATTTTTCTCTAACCCACAATGCTCATACACCCGCCTAGACTATATTCTCTGTGAGCAACAAGCACTTACCTCTCTCATAGATTCTAGACTCTTCCACACCGCTTGGTCAGATCACAGTATAGTATCCACCATTTCTCTGTGGTTGGCCAAGCCACAATACCAACAATGCTGGAAATTAAATGACCACATTTTTCTAGACCCCTTAGTTACCACTGACCTAGCTGAAAAAAACAACCACATTTTTCTCCTTTAACGATCCCTCAGCTACTTCTGCAACCAACAACTGGGAGGCATTCAAATGTTATATAAGAGGGGTGATTATTGGTCATACACATAAGCAACGTAAGCAAAGAGAAGACAAGTTTGTCTCATTGACCTCCAATTTTAATAACTGTGAAAGTGAATTAAAACGTAATCCGCAATCCCAATTGCTCCTACAGAAATCCCAGCAAGCTAGAGAAGCACTAAATCAATACCTAGTTAAAAATGCCCACATGCGGGCACTCACTTCCAAATCGAAATGTATTATTGGGAGTAATAAGGCAGGGCGACTTCTGGCTAGATGAAGAAGAAGCGATACAAAACTTTTATAGCTAAAATTACAAACCCTAGTGGAACAGCGAAGAGATACCCAACAGGAAAGCAGGCACTACAACGAGTAATCCAGGTAAAAACCGGAACTTTAATCATGTAGAAATTTAAAAATTTGATAGCAACAAACGCTGTGGACATGCACAAAAAACAATGACAGGAGGACAAAAGACAAGAAGTTTAAATTTCTACATGATTAAAGTTCCTGTTTTTACCTGGATTACTCGTTGTAGTGCCTGCTTTCCTGTTGGGTATCTCTTGTCTATTGTGGCTTGGTTTCGCCACCGCTACGGCACTCCGTCTATGTGAGCAGGCAGGATCACCTTACCGGTAACCATTTCCGGTTCAACAGTCGGAGCCACGGATGTTGCTTGGAGCGTCGACATTTGTTTGTTTCTATCAACCTAGTGGAACAGCCTACACTAACAATACTGATATTGTTAACCAATTTGCACAATATTACTTCTCTCTTTATAATCTTCCAACTCTAGATTTAGAAGCCAAACTTAATAAAATAAACAACTATCTGACCCAGATTCAACTCCCTACACTACCCAAAACGGACTGTGAAACACTAGATGAACAATTCTCTATCCAGGAAATTATGTTAGCTATCAAAAATCTCCCCCAGGGCAAGGCCCCAGGCCCCGATGGATTTACTCCTAAATTTTACCATATGTTCAAATCCCTCCTTTGTCCCCACCTGCTAAATATGTAGCATTCCATTGACCAAGAAGGTCAATTGCCACCAACCCTTTTGGAAGCCACTATATCTGTTATTCCAAAACCAAATAAACCCCCTGACAAGGTATCTAACTACCGTCCCATTTCTTTAATAAACGTTGACATTAAACTCTATGCCAAACTAATAGCCACGAGAATAAATAAGTACCTTCCCTCCCTCATACACACCGACCAAGCCAGCTTTTTTACAGGCTGAGAGGCTAAAGATAATACCATCCGAGTTTTACATACCCTATTTTCTGCCTCGACCTCCAAAATTCCCTTAGTCCTACTCTCTACAGATGCGGAAAAGGCCTTCGACAGGGTGGACTGGGATTTTCTTTGGTCCACTCTGTCAAAGTTTGGGTTCTCTCAAAGAATGGTCTCCCGTATAAAAGCACTTTATAACAACCCATCAGCATGCATTAGTGCAAACAATACACTTTCACAGAAGATCTATGTTAGAAATGGTACCCGCCAAGGTTGCCCTATCTCACCGCTGCTGTTTGCTCTGGTGGTGGAGGCGCTAGCAGCTCGCACAAGGAGCAATCCCCTTATTCAGGGTGTCTTCTTTGGGGAGATGCACCAAAAATGCCTGCTATACACGGACGACATTATATTTACAATACGTTCCCCACTTACCTCCGTACCCGCCCTACTTGGAGAGCTGGAGGAGTATAAGCTTGCTTCGAATTTCTCTGTTAATATGGAGAAATTGAAGCTACTACCGATTCAAATTACTGTGGATGAATTACAATACATTACAACTCGTACCTCTTTTCAGGTTGCTGAAAATATACAGTATCTAGGAATATATATTTCACCTAACCATACAGAATTATTTAACCTTAACTATATCCCCCTCCAACTAGAAACCCACAAATCCCTAGAACTCTGGCATAGACAGGGTCATCTTTCCTGGATGGGACGTATTCATGCAATAAAAATGAATCTCCTCTCTAAATACCTTTATTTATTCCAGGTTCTTCCCTTAAACCTCCCCACACAATACCTACTAAAACAACAAATAAAATGTTTTACTCATTAATTTGGGCACATAAGAGACCCAGAGTAGCTAGGAACACTTTATTTCTAAATAGGGAAGATGGCGGCCTAGGTTCCCCGAATTTGATGAACTACTATAAGTCGGCCCACATTGCTCGAATAGTTACCTGGAAACACTCTCCATCAGGGAAGCCCTGGGTACAGATGGAAACCTTTCTAGCCGGTGGCTTAAACCTGGGAGATCAGTGCTGGATACCACACAGGAGCAGACCTCCAGAAGTCTGGGTAAACTATTATATAGCTGCCACACTTAGAACATGGGACAAATCCTTAGCTGAAGACAAACAAATATCGATCCAGGTGTCACCTCTCACTCCACTGCTCAATAATCCCCTGCTGTTGCAATCTCACACCTTCCCGATGCCACAGGTTGCGGGTGCTCCCACCAACATACCGACACATATAGTACTAAAAAATGGGATTATGAGACCGCAAGCGGAAATATATCAACTACTGGGCTCTCCATTTCAGTTATGGTTCCCATACCTGCAAATTAGACACGCCATATTATCTAGCACCCATAAGACTGACCTCACGAGACCCCTTACTCCTCTTGAAACCTTAAGCATGACCCCCTCAGTAACCAAATTCCATATATCCATAATATACAATCTACTTAGAGGGGCCTTCCCTAATAAGAGGCCTGCATTTATCATAATATGGGAAAAAGAGCTAAATATTGTATTAACTGACACCCAATGGCAACATATATTCACAGAAACTAAAAAGTAATCTCTATCGTTAACATTAGTGGAAATTAACTTTAAAGTGATGGTAAACTCCACTATTGGTAAATGACAGATTTCAATTATTTAATATAATATCTATTAAACCGCATTAACTTTTTTAACCTTTTTATATGTGCTTTTATTATAATTTACACATATTTAGAAACTGTTGTAGCGCCGCATCGCTCCGCCCCTTATATTTCCTTTACTGAACACACTAGACACTCATCTTGTTTCCACCCTCTCTGCACGTCATAGAATTTGCGCGCTCCCTATTCTGATATTTTCAACGCATACGCATTGTTGAAAAGGATGTATACCAAGTAAACATTGAGTCACGAGATTCAATGTTTACTTGGTTACGTCTGAATAAAAATATTGTTGTGATCGAGATCGAGTAAGCGAGAGATCAGTCCCTTAGAAAACGAGCAAAAAAAGTGACTATAACGCATGCGTTCCCCAAAAAATGCACGCGCAAATTTGTCATAGATTTTGAATGCTCCTGATTGGATGCGCGTCTTGGAAGGAAAATAGAATATTGCGCATGCGGGTTGCATGGGAGTAAGCCTGTCTGGCGACAGGCTTGCTGATTGGTACCAAAAAATAAACATTGAAAATTACGTCACAGGGGGCTGGAGATGGAACGCATAAGACGGACCGAGAAATTAAAGTTTTCTAAGTATTTTTTCATATATTTGATTAGATGAAATTTTGTGTGTGTAATTAATGTAATCAAACAGGATAATTAATATAATCTATTTATATGGAGTTTACCATCCCTTTAAGTTACTTTCGAGATGGTATTTAAGCCCCCCATCGCCTACATAGACTTTTCCCCAATTCCTCCTCAGTGTGTTGGAGATACTGTGGAGAAGTAAGTACCCTCTCCCATATATGGTGGTCATGCCCTCACCTCCGTTCCTATTGGGACAGTATAAATAAACACTTTGACATGATACTAGGGAGGCCCATCACATTTACCCCAAGCTTGGTACTGCTGAGCGATATCCCTAATGTAGCATGTATATACTGAAAGAAACTATTCCATTGTATGCTTAATTGACTATTCCATTGTATGCTTAATTCCTAGGTTTTGGATGAAAACTATAACCCCCACGTATAATATGTGGATAGATGAGTCATCTACTTGAACTAGAAAATAGAAAAAAAAATTATTATACGTTCAAAGGAAAGCAAGACTTTATTGTTGATGTAATATTTATTTGGGAACAAGGTAAATAATTGCATTTTTGATGAAACGAGTCCTATCAGTATTGT
Source organism: Bombina bombina (assembly GCF_027579735.1). NCBI lineage: Eukaryota > Metazoa > Chordata > Amphibia > Anura > Bombinatoridae > Bombina > Bombina bombina. The sequence continues at coordinate 109,338,953 of NC_069505.1, read as the reverse complement.
TGTGTTAGTCAAATATAGGTTGTGATCCTAGATGCCTCCTGAAACAGTGAGCAATTGCTCTCATGAAAAGCTCTGTGATAAAGGAACCCTTAATTTGATTTGTATCGAGATGTCATTGTGCTACCATTCCTGTACCACCTAGGCTTCTTGTTAATAATCATACACTTATGTATTTGTATTTTTTTGTATCCTTGTTTGGAAAACAATAAAATTGTTTAATGGAAAAAAAACAAAAAAAACCTTTAAGGTTTGACTCCTCGCAGATATTCTTGTACAATACTTTTTCTTGTGACTAATCGCACAAGAGCATAGCCTGTCAATCACTTTGAAAGTCTGATTATGACCGCTAAATCTTAAGCTTTAGTAAGCAGGCTCACATGAGTAAGCTAGCACTGCAAGGGCTCCAAATCATCTGCTGCTTAATACATGGAGCTTAAAATGTTAATGATAGAGTATTTTCTATGAATATGGTCTAGTTGAAGGACTAGCTGTAATATTTTTGCATTTTTACTGCAAGATATTCATTTCACAAATGGATTTTATTAAATCTAGAGTATTGTTTATAAATTCTGATTGCATTTCAAAGCATTTTGCATAACCATATATTTAACAAAAACATTACTCTGGTATTTAAAATTATTTAGGTTAATTGCCATATAGACTTACAAGATAGGTGGCCCATATTTAATAAGTGACAAAATATCAACCAGGGAATTACAGATCTGTGATCTTAACATCTGTGATAGGGAAATCATTTGAAAGATTATTAAGGGGAAATACATTTTGAATAACAATATCATTAGTAAGAGTCAACATTGTTTTAAGAAGGACAAATTGTGTCAAACTAACCTAATGACATTCTATGAGGAAGTTAGTAAATGTGTATATGAGGGTGTTGCAGTGGATGTGATCTATTTAGATTTTGCATCTGATAACAGTTCCACATAAAAGAATATTGTTCAAATTCAGACAGATGTGTTTGCAGAAAATTGGCTTGAAGGGACACTGTACCCAAATTTTTCTTTCGTGATTCAGATAGAGCGTGACATTTTAAGCTACTTTCTAATGTACTCCTATTATCAATTTTTTTTCATTCTCTTGGTATCTTTATTTGAAATGCAAGAAAGTAAGTTTAGATGCCGGACCATTTTTGGTGATCAACCTGGGTTGTTCTTGCTGATTGGTGGATAAACTCATGCACCAATAAAAAAGTGCTGTCAAGAGTTCTGAATAAAAATAAAGCTTAGATGTCTTCTTTTTAAAATAAAGATAACAAGATAACGAAGAAAAATTGATAATAGGAATAAATTAGAAAGTGGCTTAAAATTGCATACTCTATCTGACTAATGAAAGAAAAAATTTGGGTTCAGTGTCCCTTTAATGGAAAATTAGGCGGGCAAAAGTAGTTAATGGAGTGCCTCAGGGTTCTGTCTTAGGTCTTCTTCTCTTTAATCTTTTTATGAATGATCTTGAAAGGGGGATCAAAAGTGAGTCAGTTTTTGCAGATGACACAAAATTAAGAGCCAGATTACAAGTGGCATGCTAACAATTATGTGCTTGCGGTATCCGGTTTATCATGGGTGTTTGGGTGCGGCGAATGAAGCACACATATTACAAGTTGAAAGTAATGCGATCACTTGAGCGCAATTGAAGTTAACGCTCGTCGGGATAGTGCCACCTCAGAGCTCTGGTTAACTGTCTTACGAAAAAAGAAAGTGTAGCAAAACACATAAAAAATAAATGCACAGTTACACTCATAATAGCGCTATCTAATAAAAATTATTTAAAAAAAATATTGCACAAAAAAGTTAAAGGTTCAAAGATATGAGGTCTCAGGAGTTAGGAAAAAGAGTAGACAAAGGCCTTTAACATATATATATATATATAAATAAATATACATATGTTTATATTAGTGTACAAATGTATTTATGTATTTATATATGTATATATGTATTTACAGACATATATACACATATGAACACATACATTCATATGTATACAGATATATATATATATATATATATATATATATATATATATATATATATATATATATATATATATATAAATAAAAGTGCATTGGAGCTCTTTGCAGTCAAGTAGATGAAAACATGTAAAAGCATATTTTTGAGAACTTGCACGAGAAATAGACTTCCTGTGGAGAAGGGGCACCTGAGTCACGTAGCTCTGTAGTTGCTCCAGCGATTTCAGGAGAACCGTGTATTGAGGTTCACTCTCCGTCCGACGGCCCCTTGGCATCCGCCAGTTTTGGGCACTGAACCAATTGTTGCTCACGGTGGAAGTCCGCTCCACATGACAACGGCATGGCGGTACACGCTCCCAGAGACTGCTAAAGGGAAAAGAGAACAGTGGAAGCGTCAAGTTCAGATGCACACTGTGAGGCTTGTTTACATCATTTGCCTGTCAGAGAGACTCCTGACTGAAGGAAACTTTCCAGCTAGATTTCCTGTGGCTGCATGAGGTGGGGACGTTAAGGCTTGGAGTGATCTGGGCCTAACAACCGTACTTCGTGGAGTGACAGATAACTTGCAAGCTACCAGTATAGAAGAGTCTGGTCTAGGCTTGATAAAGCTGCTTACCTGCCTGTGGAGTCATCTCGTGGGTCATTACTGTTTGCAAAAATATACTTGGTTCCCTCTACACAGCCTATCAAGAGAGTTTATAGATATTTACTAATTTCTGCTAGCTTACATTTGAAGTGCAAAACATGAGACTGTGCTATATGAGCTGAAATGGTTCTTCCAAGTCTGTTTAGTTTTGCTGGGCTTGTTAAGAGGTTCACAAAAAGCCCTTTCTCCTCTGTAGGGGACATTCATGCATTTCCTGGACGCTTTAACAACTTTTTTCTTATTTGCATTAATTAATATAGCCTGGTGAAAATGTATCTCTTTTTGAGCCCATTGATTGGTAAAATTTTGCTTGATTATTACCCAGCCCGGGCTGGAATCTGTTAAACTATTGGACAACCACCACTTTAAAATAGGTTTTCTGGACAAAATATATTCTGGATCATTTTATGATATATTCAACCTGTCCAAAGAAACACTAACGTATAGCTCAGCCCTCTGTGCCTTGTGCTAATATATTTATTTGATGTATGTTTTATTATGCATAATGTAAATTCTAGTCTATCCTACCTGTTTTCTTGAAACTTTAAACTACAAAATGATTATACCCTTGATATGTTAACTGATGTCTTGCTGGGAACTTCTGAATATTGTTCCTATTTAATTTAAATTTTATTAGAGACCTTATATAAGGTAGTATTGTGCAGGTAAAGAGTAATCTCCAGGCTAGTTTTTTTGTGTTTTTTCTTTTATACTTCATAATATGTGCTTCTATGTATGCACACCTTTTCTGTGTAAATACACAGCGTAATACTTTTGTAACTATAATTTTTGACAGGAAAAATTTAGAGCTGCCTTTTTGTTTCAGGGCTCTTTTACTCCCTTTCGTTGTTTGTAAAAAAAAAAGGGGTTACATACCCGCCTGCACAGATCTTGGTTTAAATCACTCAACCAAATTGGCTGTACTTTCGTTTTTCACTATTTTAAACACAAGCTTGGTGTGTGGTAATTTGTTATATTTAATTTAATGGAAAAATTTGTCACTCAGGTGAAATCTAAATTACCCATAATGCCTGCCAATGTAAAAGAAAGAAATTAAAAAATGAATGATGTTAGTTTAGAAGTTATAACAGAAGCACAGTCTGCTCCTCTAGAAAACCTCTCTTTAATATCCCAATTCTCAGAATATTTTTCTCCCTAGTTTGATATGATAAAGAAAGAGTTGGGTTGTATTACTACTGAGATTTCACCTCTGTCTAATGAAGTTAGACAGTATCCAATGAGATTTATGGAGGTTGAGAATAGAATATCTGATCTGGAAGATGTGGTCAACACACAAGATAACATTATCCATAAACAAGACAGTAAAATTAACAGCCTAAATAATGAGATTAGATGACTTTGAGGATTGCGCTAGGTGCAATTATATCCTGGTAGTGGGTTTCCCTGAAATCTCCTTATATGATAACCTAATTAAATTCACCTCTATATCCCTACCTCAGGCCCTAGGTATGCCCCAATAAAAATTACCATTAACTATAGAAAGGGCACACAGTGTGGGAGGCAAACAATTTAACCCAGATGGATCAGCTCGACATAGATAATATTTAGAGTATTACATTTTCAAGACAAAATTGAATTAATGAGATGTTATAGGAAATGTAGAGATGTTACTATAGATAACAACAGATTGTTAATATCCCAGAACTTTTCTATTGAGACACAAGCTAGAAGGAAAGAAATTCCACCATATTGTACACAGCTAATAAATATGGGATTGAAAGCTAGAATGTTCTACCCCTTTAAGATCAGAGTGGAAGATAATGATAAAGTGGTTGTATTGAACAATGTTGACGAAGCTAAAGAATTTCTTTCTAACAGATAACCCTTGATGATAACTATTATTGTATTTTGGCACGTAAATAGAAAATCTTAGGCCATGGGCATGGACCCAACAATCTCTGGAGTATTAGTGTTCCTTCTTTGATTCTAAGCTGTGGTCCAGAACGGGGCACGCTTTTTAGGGGGGGTGTTTTTTTTTTCTTCACCCACGATGCAGTAGTTATCTATAATGACAGATAGTTTAAATATCTTGTCCTGGAATGTCAGGGCATTTCCTCTTCTATTAAACGTAAACAAATACTCATCTTAAAGAAGCTGAACTAAATAAATTAAAAACTAAATGGGTTGGAGAGGTCCTGGGGATGCCATGCGTTAATAGAAAATGTGGGGTAGCAATCTTATTACATAAAAAGTTAGATTACCAAATAATTAATATTGAACTGGACGCAGACGCTAGATTCATTATCCTCCAAATTGCAATCAAAAATAAACAATTTATTATATGCAATGTTTATGGTCCGAACCATTTTGCTCCGGATTTTTGGGACCAAATCAAGTCTAAATTATTTCCTTTTTGCAACAGTAATTTGATAATGGGTGGTGATTTTAATATGTCCCTCTGTCCTGAATTAGATAGAATGTCCCCTAAGCGATTACATTTTTATAATAAAACTGCTAAATATTTCCGAAAGTTATGTTTCTTTTTAAAACTAAATGATGTATGGAGGATTAAATTCCCAGATTCCTGTACGTACTCTTGCAAAATTTTTGGCCATGCTAGTTAAAAACAAGAAAAGTAAAAATGATATCACGGCCATTAAAGCTGGTAGTGCTAGATACACGAATAATAAGGACATTAGTAAAACTTTTTTTTTTAATTATTACCAAACGCTCTATTCTCGTAAGGATATACACACTGGAAATAAAAAATATTTTTGGTCAAAACTAACGGTCCCTAAAATTTTAGGATCAGATAAATATTTCCGAAAGTTATGTTTCTTTTTAAAACTAAATGATGTTTAGAGGATTAAATTCACGGATTCCCATACGTACTCTTGTGAATCAAAATCATTTTGCATGTTTTCTAGGATTGATTATATTTTAATTTCTGAGAACCTTATTTTACTAGAGTACACCCCTCGGATTAACGACATCTTAATCTCGGACCATGCAATACTATCTCTTTTTTTGAACTTTAACCCCTTAATGACAACTGACGTACCAGGTACGTCATGCATTAACAAGCAGTTAATGACAATGGACGTACCTGGTACGTCAGTTGTCTAACAGAGTGCTGGAAGCGATCACAAATGCTTCCAGCAGCTCTGAGGGTATTGCAGTGATGCCTCGATATGGAGGCATCCTGCAATACCATTTTACAAGCCCCCGATGCAGAGAGAGCCACTCTGTGGCCCTCTCTGCACCGGTAGCGATAGTGCCGGGTGTGAGGGTGCGCGTGCCCGGTGCGCGTGCGCGTGCCGATGCGCGCGCTCGTGCCCGATGCGCACGCATGCACGCACGTGCACGTGCGCGCGTGTACGTGCACCCATTAGCCACACTGACACCAATGAATGAGGGCAGAAAGGGGAAAAAAAGGGATTTTTTTAAAAAAAAAAATATAAAAGGATCTGGGAGGGGGTGGGGGTGGGGGTATTGTCGGGGGCTTTTACACTACAGAAATAGTTTTTTTAAGTAAAAAAAAAATAAAAATACTTTTTGGGGGTTTTTTGGGGCCAAACTGGGTACTGGCAGAAAGCTGCCAGTACCCAAGATGGTGGTAATTTGGTAGGGGAGAGGGTTAGAGAGCTGGAGGGGGGATCAGGGAGGTTGGGGCTAAGGCAGGGGTCCATCACAGCTAAAATACTTTATTATTTTTATTTAAAAAAAAAAAACCTCTTTTATTTAGTACTGGCAGACTTTCTGCCAGTACTTAAGATGGCGGGAACAATTGTGGGGTGGGGGAGGGAAGAGAGCTGTTTGGGAGGGATCAGGGGGTGGGATGTGTCAGGTGGAAGGCTGATCTCTAAAATTAACCCTGCAAGCTCCCTACAAGCTACCTAATTTAACCCCTTCACTGCTGGGCATAATTAACGTGTGGTGCGCAGCAGCATTTAGCGGCCTTCTAATTACCAAAAAGCAACGCCAAAGCCATATAAGTCTGCTATTTCTGAACAAAGGGGATCCCAGAGAAGATTTTACAAACATTTCTGCCATAATTGCACAAGCTGTTTGTAAATAATTTCAGTGAGAAACCTAAAGTTTGTGAAAAATGTTAAGTTTTTTTTTTTATTTGCTCGCATTTGGCGGTGAAATGGTGGCATAAAATATACCAAAATGGGCCTAGATCAATACTTGGGGTTGTCTACTACACTACACTAAAGCTAAAATTAACCCTACAAGCTCCCTACAAGCTCCCTATTTAACCCCTTCACTCCTGGGCATAAAACACGTGTGGGGCGCAGCGGCATTTAGCGGCCTTCTAATTACCAAAAAGCAACCCAAAAGCCATATAAGTCTGCTATTTCTGAAAAAAGGGGATCCCAGAGAAGCATTTACAACCATTTGTGCCATAATTGCAGAAGCTGTTTGTAAATAATTTCAGTGGGAAACCTAAAGTTTGTGACAAATTTTGTGAAAAAGTGAACTTTTTTTTTTTTTATCGCATTTTGCGGTGAAATGGTGGCATGAAATATACCAAAATGGGCCTAGATCAATACTTTGGGTTGTCTTCTAAAAAAAAATATATACATGTCAAGGGATATTCAGGTATTCCTGACAGATATCAGGGTTCCAATGTAACTAGCGCTAATTTTGAAAAAAAGTGGTTTGGAAATAGCGAAGTGCTACTTGTATTTATTGCCCCATAAATTGCAAAAAAAGCAAAGAACATGTAAACATTGGGTTTTTCTAAACTCAGGACAAAATTTAGAAACTATTTAGCATGGGTGTTTCTTGGTGATTGTAGATGTGTAACATATTTTGGGGGTCAAAGTTAGAAAAAGTGTGTTTTTTTCCATTTTTTCCTCATATTTTATTATTTTTTTTTTTTTAGTAAATTATAAGACATGATGAAAATAATGGTATCTTTAGAAAGTCCATTTAATGGCGAGAAAAACAGTATATAATATGTGTGGGTACAGTAAATGAGTAAGAGGGAAATTACAGCTAAACACAAACACTGCAGAAATGTAAAAATAGCCATTGTCATTAAGGGTAAGAAAATTGAAAAATGGTCCGGTCATTAAGGGGTTAATAATAAAAGACATTAATAAGAGTTTAAGTTTTACCTTTCCATGTTATTTAGTAAATAATAGTAAATTTGCTAATTGGCTTTTCCAGAAATGGAAAAACTATTGTACTCTGAATATTTCTTATGGTAAAATAGAAATTTTTTGGTAAGTCGCGAAAGTAGTATTACGGGGTCAAATTAAATCATAAATGTGTCATTGGAAAAAAATATATAATAGCATGGAATTACAACTGGCCTCTCAGGTTAAAAATACATTCAGGAAATATAGAATGGACCCTTCCAAGATGAATTGGAATAACTACTAATTAGCCAGGTCTGAAAGAGATATTTTTTTAAAACAGCACTCTATGTTAGAGGATATTAAAATAGATTTTATGGGTGCTCTGCAAACTTTTTGGCCACGCTAGTTAAAAACAAGAAAAGTAAAAATGATATCATGGCCATTAAAGCTGGTAGTGCTAGATACACGAATAATAAGGACATTAGTAAAACTTTTTTTTTAATTATTACCAAACACTCTATTCTCGTAAGGATATACACACTGGAAATAAAAAATATTTTTGGTCAAAACTAACGGTCCCTAAAATTTTAGGATCAGATAAATATTTCCGAAAGTTATGTTTCTTTTTAAAACTAAATGATGTTTAGAGGATTAAATTCCCGGATTCCCATACGTACTCTTGTGAATCAAAATCATTCTGCATGTTTTCTAGGATTGATTATATTTTAATTTCTGAGAACCTTATTTTACTAGAATACACACCTCGGATTAACGACATCTTGATCTCGGACCATGCAATACTATCTCTTTTTTTGAACTTTAATAAAAAAAGACATTAATAAGAGTTTAAGTTTTACCTTTCTTTGTTATTTAGTAAATAATAGTAAATTTGCTAATTGGCTTTTCCAGAAATGGAAAGACTATTGTACTCTGAATATTTTTTATGGTAAAATAGAAATTTTCTGGTAAGTCGCGAAAGTAGTATTACGGGGTCAAATTAAATCATAAATGTGTCATTGGAAAAAAATATATAATAGCATGGAATTACAACTGGCCTCTCAGGTTAAAAATACATTCAGGAAATATAGAATGGACCCTTCCAAGATGAATTGGAATAACTACTAATTAGCCAGGTCTGAAAGAGATATTTTTTTAAAACAGCACTCTATGTTAGAGGATATTAAAATAGATTGTTATTATCAAGGATTTTATGGGTGCTCTGCAAACTTTTTGGCCACGCTAGTTAAAAACAAGAAAAGTAAAAATGATATCATGGCCATTAAAGCTGGTAGCGCTAGATACACGAATAATAAGGACATTAGTAAAACTTTTTTTTAATTATTACCAAATGCTCTATTCTCGTAAGGATATACACGCTGGAAATAAAAAATCTTTTTGGTCAAAACTAACGGTCCTTAAAATTTTAGGATCAGAATTAAGAAAAGTGAATGCCCCTATATCAACTGAAGAAATTAATTTAGCCATTAAAAAAACTAAACTAAATAAGGCAGCTGGACCTGACTGGCTACCGATTGAATTTTATAAAATATTAGCATAAGACTTTAATCCTGTGTTAGGTAAACTATTAAACAATTATTATAATTCACCTAATCCAATTTCCAACTATTTTACTGCGGCAAATGTTTCTTTAATCCTTAAAAAAGGGAAAGATGTGGAAGAGGTGTCATCCTATAGGCCAATATCGGTACTTAATTCGGACTATAAAATTCTCACTTCTATTATAGCGGATAGACTTAATAAATGCCTTGATCAAATTATACATGAAGATCAGACAGGCTTTATGAAAGGTAGAAACTCTATGATTAATCTACGAAAGGTTTTGACCTCAACAGATTACTTTTAGAATGGATGCTCACCAAAAATTTAAAAAAAAGAATGGAAAAGAAGGAAAAGATGTCACTATTCTAACAGTCGATGCTGAAATGGCATTTAACTCCATTTCCTGGGATCACCTATTCTTTTCGTTAGTTCAGTTTGGTTTTCATGGACAGTTTTTGCAATTTATTAATAAAATATATAATACACCTTATTCTTCGCTTCTCATCAACGGCTCCCTTTCATATCCTATTACTCTTAGTAGAGGTACTAGAAAAGGTTGCCCCCTGTCCCCCCTCCTTATTAATATTTTAATAGAGCCACTTGTGATTTGGTTAAGGCAGGAATTAAAAGGAATAAGAGTCTGTGCTTTTTCTTTAAAAGACTGTTATATGCAGACGATTTATTAATTTTTATTGAAGATTCAAGCTACACTATTCCTCAAATTATTCATCTTCTCTCTACATTTAGTTCCTTTTCAGGCTATAAAATTAATTTGGATAAGAGCGAGCTTCTTTGGATTATTCGATCTAGGAATAGTTGTCAAAACCATCCGTTTAAAGTCACTAAATCAATTAAATATGTAGGTATTTTCCTGCATAGAAACCCAAAACTCTGGTATAAACTAAACTACCCAATAGTGTTTAAAAAGCTAATCTTTGACTTGAAAAACTGGACACCTTTTCCTTTATCACTTTCCGCCAATGTGAATTTGATAAAAACAATACTTTTTCCTCTGGTTCTGTACGTTACAAAATTTGCCCCTATTTAAAACTTAATAGAGATATTGCACTTGTTTATGCCGCCTGTTCAAAATTTCTTTGGCCAATAAGAAGCCATTCTTGGCAATCTCTAAACTATCACAAAAAAAAGAAGCAGCGGGTTTAGCTTTTCCAGACATAAAGTTGTATAATACAGCAAATTTGGCTTGGATAGTTTTTGATTGAATTACAGAAGCAAACTTTGTTTCAGCCACAGGGCTAGAGAGTTCCCTGATCTTTCCATTCTCGCCTAGTGCAATTCTCCACTGTCCTAAAATAAGTTACTTATTAATATCTCTAACTTGATTTCGATTAAAAATGTGGTTATTGTCTGACAAAGGTTTTGCTCATGTTTGGAAGTAGATTTTCAATTTTCAATTTTTTTACCTATTAAGGGTAATCCTGAATTTATGCTGGGAATCTCATATGCTGTCTTTAACTCTTGGTCCTCCAAATGACTTAAATATGTAAGTTAAGTATTTTGTGAAGATAATATAATACTCCCTTTCAATAAGCTGATGCAAAACTTTGATGGAAGTGAGGGGATTAAGTCGATCGTCTGAGATCAATTTGTCAATTCAAAAATATGCGACTGGAAAACATTCTATTTCATTAATATATGATGATATGCTGGCCAAACAGGGTCAAATCTATTTAGATAAACTAGTTACCTACTGGTCACCATATTTCCCATCCCTAGATAAGGATAGTATTAAACAGAGCTTTTCTAGGATATCCAAATCTGATTTCCCCATAGCTTGGAAAGAATCACATATAAAACTTGTTAATAATGTCTACTTTTCTCCTGCTAAGATGTTTAAAATATTCCCTACTATAATTTTTTTTGCCCTAGATGCCTTTTAGATAAAGCAAATACTTTACAATTTTTTGGGTCATGTCCAAAAAATTTCCAGCTTTGGCAGAAAATAAGATATTGATATAATTTTCTTTATCATGATTCATTCTCACTTTCCCCAGAATATGAGGCCCATTTATCAAGCTCCGTATGGAGCTTAAAGGGCCGTGTTTCTGCCGAGTCTTCAGACTCACCAGAAACAGCAGTTATGAAGCAGCAGTCTAAAGACCGCTGCTCCATAACCCTGTCCCTGTCCGTCTTGTGAGCTGCTGGTGCAATGCTGACTATGGAGAGTGTATTGCTCTCCGCATTCAGCGAGGTCTTGCGGACCTGATCCGCACAGTCAGATCAGGTCCGCAAGACCTTTCATAATTCGGCCTCTTTATCTTCTTTTTTTGTTTTTCTCCTCTTGATGGAGAAACTAATATACCTAAAAACTATCAAATCCTTAATACCATTATTCTAGTTGTTAGATTTTTGATAGTACAAAACTGGAAGGCTCAAGCACCACCCCGGTTTTCTGCTTTTCTAAGGGATCTTCAACAGCAAATTTCTTTTGAAGTTCTAAATAATAAATTCTCCTTGGAGAAAAAAAATTGCCAGCTTTTTTTTAAAAATGGCTCCCAATAATTAAAACTTTCCCCGCTCTAAAAAAACCCAGATGCTAGCATCCCTATTAAATTCTAAAACTTTTCTAGAACTGGTTTTACTAGGTCAATTTCCATTACAATGGATTTGCCCGGTTCGGGATCCAGGACAATAACCTCCTGCCTGGTTTGTTGATAGATAATTTGGATCTGTAATATAACCCAGTTCACTATCTGATAATAGCCTGCACCATGGAGTGGTTGGTTTTGTGTGTTTTTTTTTTTGTTTGTTTTTGTGTATGGGGAATATTAGATTAGATCTTTAAAACCTCCAAAACACTGACATAAGTGGTAAAAGAAATTTTTGGTCAGGCTTTGATCAGAATTTTTATTAAGATTACGGGTTTAGTAAAGATTGTAAAAGGTTGATCAAGCTTTTCAATGTATACTTTGTAAAGACCTTGGTATACTGTCCACTCTAAGTACTGTACATGAATATGAATGTATCACTTAATTTTCTATGTACTTTTTTCTTGATTCTTTTTTGTATTGCCACTGACTTGTCTGGTGTTTTTGATGATATATAAATATATAGAAAAAAGCATATTTATGGAATATTCATATTTAATAAAGTGTTATACTGTGGGGGATAATTATCAAAGCCTCAACTATGCTGCATTCGCCGGCACCAATACGCTCGCCTAACATCGCCTAGCATTGCGGTCGCGGACCTAAATACGATCTCCATATTTATAAAAATAGCCAGCAAAAAGACGTGCACCAAGTATGGGGTAATGAGCATCGGACTGTTGTTAACTAGCAGTCATCGATCTCGAGTCTATTCAGCTTTTTACCAACTTTATTTATACCCTGTCACTAAACGCCGCCACTATACTAAAATGTTTAACCCCTATCCCACCGCTCCCCGACACCGCCGCAACCTAAATAAAGTTATTTATCCCTATCCCGCCGCTCCCGAACTCCGCCGCAGCCTAAATAAAGTTATTAACTTCTATCCCGCCGCTTCCGGACCCGCCGCTACTAACTAAATGTATTAACCTCTAAACCTCTGGCCTCCCACATCACTACCACTAACTAAACCTATTAACCCCTAAACCGCCAGCCCCCCACATTGCCATAAACTAAATTAAGCTATTAACCCCTAAACCTAACAAGCCGCTAACTTTAAATTAAAATTACAACATCCCTATCTTAAAATAAATTTAAACTTACCTGTAGAATTAAAATAAACTATTTTAAAACTATTAATTAACCTACCCTAACTGTTATACTACAATTAAATTAAACTACCAATTAAATTAACTAAATTACATATTAAAAAACCCTTTTTGAGCAGCTCTCATCCTATTGGTTGTTCCAATCAGCCAATAGGATTTTAGCAGCTCTAATCGTATTGGCTGATTGGAACCTTTCAGCTAATAGGAATTCAAGGGACGCCATCTTGGATGACGCCACTTGCATTGAAGTTCCAGTTTACGGCGGCGACCGTATGAAGAGGAGCTCCGCGGCGGATGTCTTCAGGATGGAACCGCTCCGCGCCAACTGGATGAAGATAGAAGATGCCGCCTGGATGAAGACTTCTTGCCGCCTGGATGGGGACTTCGCCAGCTGGATGAAGATGGAAGAGGCCGCCTGAATAAAGGCTTCTTGCCGGCTGGATGGATCCTTCAAGCGGGTCTTCAATAACTGTAAGTGGATCGTCGAGGATTAGTGTTAGGTTTATTTATGTTTTTTTTTGGGTGGGTTTTATTTTTAGATTAGGGTCTGGACAGCAAAAGAGCTAAATGCCCTTTTAAGGTTTTTTACATGGGGGGTTGGTTGGTTGGGTGGTGGGTGGGTTTTACTGTTAGGGGGTGTTTATATTTTTATACAGGTAAAAGAGCTGATTTCTTTGGGCAACGCCCCACAAAAGCCCCTTTTAAGGGTCCATTGGTAGTTTATTGTAGGCTAGGGTTTTTTTTTTATTTTGGGGGGGCTTTTTTATTTTGATAGGGCTATTAGATTAGGCGTAATTCTTTTTTATTTTTGATAATGTGGTTGTTTTTTTGGTAATTTAGTGTTTTTGATTTTTTGTAACTTAGCGTTTATTTTTTTGGTAATTTAGTAATTTTTAATAATGTTTAACAGTAGATTTAAATAATTTGAGTAGGGTTAAGTTTTTTATTAATATGTAATTTAGTTAATTTAATTGGTAGTTTAATTTAATTGTAGTATAATAGTTAGGGTAGGTTAATTAATAGTTTTAAAATAGTTTATTTTAATTCTACAGGTAAGTTTAAATTTATTTTAAGATAGGGATGTTGTAATTTTAATTTAAAGTTAGCGGCTTGTTAGGTTTAGGGGTTAATAGCTTAATTTAGTTTATGGTGATGTGGGGGCTGGCGGTTTAGGGGTTAAAACGTTTAGTTAGTGGTAGTGATGTGGGAGGCCAGACGTTTAGAGGTTTATACATTTATTTAGTGGCGGTGGGGTCCGGAATCGGTGGAATAGGGGTTAATAACATTATGTAGGTGGTGGCAATGTTGGGGGCGGCAGATTAGGGGTGTTCAGACTTGGGGCTTATATTAGGGTGTTAGGTGTAAACGTTACTTGTTTTCAAACATATAAATCAATGGGATATCTGGCAGCATTGAACATAAGCTTTCAGTGCTTTCAGGCTCCCATTGATTTCTATGGCATTCGCGGCCTCCAGGGTGGTGGATTGAAAACCCGGTATGCTGGACCGGAATAGCTGCGAGCGTACCTGTTAGAAATTTGATAACTGGGAAAAGGTGTTAAATAGAGCCGAATATGTATTTGGAACATCTGTAATGACGTAAGCATCGATCTGCGTCGGATTAAGACCGGCGGATTGTATGTTACATCACAAATGTCAACTTTTGCCGGTCTGTATGCTTTGTTATCTAGGTCGGATAAAGCTCGCAAAAATTACGCTGCAGAATTCCGGCGTATTTGCGGTTGATGGCTTGATATATATACCCCTGTGTATCTACTATAAATATTTCACATCCCAATGTTCTGCACATAGGGGAATATGTTCAAAGTATTTCTAAATAGATATTCCTATATATATATATATATATATATATATATATATATATATATATACTCACCAGCCACTTTATTTGGTACATCTGTTCAATTGCTTGATATAAAAAATTGCTATTCAGCCAATCACATGGCAGCAACTCAATGCATTTAGGCATCTAGGCGTGGTGAAGATGATTTGCTGAAGTTCAAACTGAGCATCAAAATGGGGAAGAAAGGGCATTTAAGTGACTTTGAATGTGGCACGGTTGTTGGTACCAGACAGGCTGGCCTCAGTATTTCAAAAACTGCTGATTTTCACACACAACCATCTCTAGGGTTTACAGAGAATGGTCCAAAAAAGAGAAAATATCCAGTGAGCGGCGGTTGTGTAGATAACAATGCCTTGTTGATGTCAGAGGTCAGAGGAGAATTGGCAGACTGGTTTGAGATGATATAAAGGAAACAGTAACTCAAATAACTACTCGTTACAACCAAGGTATGCAGAATACCATCTCTGAATGCACAACACGTCTTAAAGCAGATGGGCTACAGCAGCAGAAGACCACACCAGCTGCCACTTCTGTCAGCTAAGAACAGGAAACTGAGGCTACAATTTGCACAGGCTCATCAAAATTGGAAAATAAAAAATTGAAAAAACGTTGCTTGGTCTGATGAGTCTCAATTTCAGCTGTGACATTCAGATGGTAGGGTCAGAATTTGGTGTAAACAACATGAAAGCATTCTGCCTTGTATTAATGGTTCAGGCTGGTGGTGGTGGTGTAATGGTGTGGAGGATATTTTCTTGGCACACTTTGGGCCCCTTAGTACCAATTGAGCATCATTCAAACCACACGGCCTATTGTATTGTTGCTGACCATGTTCATTCCTTTATATATCCAATAGAGCACCTTTGGGGTGTGGTGGAACAGGAGTTTTGCATCATGGATGTGCAGTTGTCAAATCTGCAGCAACTGCATAATGCTATCTTGTCAATATGGACCAAAACCTCTGAGAAATTTTTCCAACACCTTGTTGAATCTATGCCGCAAAGAATTAAGGCAGTTCTGAAGGCAAAAGTGGGTCCAACCCGGTACTAGCAAGTTGTACTCAATAAAGTGGCTGGTGAGTGTGTGTGTGTGTATATATATATATATATATTGTAACCAAATACCATCTACATGTAGAAATATGAATTAATGAATAAATAGAAAATGAAGCAAGATGCAGCAGCACTCCAAATTTCACAATTATTTATTTTAGTGAATAAAAATACAAACATTTCAGACCACAGTCCTTAATTATGTTTGCCTCATTGCATTAAACTTCTAAATACAAAACGTATCCCCTTAATCACTGACATCATCAACACCTTTATATAAATATTTTGTTAACCCATGGTTCCCCATCAGATTGTATAAGTATTTATATTCATTAAAATAAATACTTTTGATATTTGGAGTGCTGCTGCATCCTTGTTGTTTGATATTTTTGGGTCCTCTGGGGTGTAAAGCTTGGCAGAATGCACCCATGCTATTATTGTGCTGGATAACTCTTACCTTATTGGTTTATGAATGTGAAATATTCATATTTTCATGTCGGGTTAGCACACTGGAGAAAATGCGATCAGTTTGAGTGTGAGTGGGGTGTTTTTTCCATTTTTTGCTCCATTGACTTCTATGGTGGAACACGTGAATGTGCGTGATATTCTAAGTTTGGCTATTTTGTGCGCATTGAGTTAGTGTGCAAGCGATAACTGTTTGCTTTCAACTTGTAATAAGTGCACTAACTTACGCACCCAAAAATCTTATTTCTAGCAGAGTTAACAAGTGAGCGGGACTGTTAAATACTGCTCGACTTGAAACCTGCCCCTAAATAAGGTAATACAGTCTTAACAGGATGTTATTTCCCTGCAGAGGTTGGCACATAAGATACAATCTAGATCATTGGAAACATTGGCATTTTGGCAGCAAAAAAAAAACATTTAACCTATATTCTTAATGAGGTTGAGTTAGGGATATCATTAAGGACCTAATGATCAACAACTTGGGCGGTATGGAGAGAAATAAAGCAAAATATTTAAGAGCTTTTTTTGAGCAATATTTTGCAATCACGTGTCTCTCCTTCACATCCAACATATAATATAGATATAGATAACCAGCTCTCAAGCTAACATGTGCCTTTGTAAAAAATTCTTTAAGGGGCCTCTGTACTGATGATATATCTTAGATAATTTTGCCAGAGGAGAGAGCTTTAGATTGAGCCCTAAGGACTTGATTATCAAAGATTCTCCAGCTTGGAGAGAAATTATAGTGCATTCTTCACAGGAGCTGAACTCACTGAATTCTTTATGAAAAATGGTTGAATATGGAAGTCCCAAGTGCAATGCCTTCCATAGAAAGTAAGGAAACTCTCTGGATACAGAATCTTACAGGGTAGATTGAAGTTAACAGGGGAAAACTGACACTGATACAAAGTCTCAGCTTGCAGCCAATACAAATTAAACTTGCATTTGATTCTAGTTTAGTAAAAAAATACTTTTCTGTCTGCATACAGCTGGAAAAATACATCAGCGAGACATCTTGATATTCTCTAAGCATTTTACACAAGCAAATTGTGAGAGATTCAGATACACCCTGTTCAGTCTATTCCAGGGACCTCCCCCCATCCCTCCACTTTTTTAAACTTTCAGTTTTATTTTACATACAACAAACTGAATGCCATTTGTACAAAATATTCAGAAATATACAAAGTATAATCCTAATTTGTTAAAATTACACATGAACTTTCAAAGCATAATCAGCATTTTTTTAAATTACAATCTGAATCTAATTCCATTAAAATACAAAATGAAAAGTGCAAAGTTTAAATGTAATAAACCTTTAAGGACCCAATCTGAAGTGTACGGTAATATCAAATACAAAGCACTTAAGTGTAAACTTAACATAACTCCAGGGGCGAAACTACAGGGGGTGCAGAGGTCGCAATTGCTTCAATTTTTTTTTTTTTAAATGAAAAACGTTGACCTGCCACTGCCTGCACTAATATCATGTGAGTGTGACATGATGCTTCACTAGTGTCTCTGACTACAGGGGTTAGTCTTTCTGTTTTACCCATTGGTGTTTATCTGTGTGTGTGTGTGTGTATTTATGTATGTGACTGTGTGTGTATTTATGCATGTGTGTGTGTATGTTTGTGGAACCAGAAAATTACAGACCTTGTTACTACAGCAAGGGGGAGGGGGTAAACAGTGTCACTATACAGTACCACCATATACAGTATGGGGGGGGCTGGACCATGTCACAGACTACTGTGGTCACTTTATAAAGTACTGGGGTGAGTAGGGTCAGGCCAGCCATCTCACCGGCAGATTACAGACTGTGTCACTGACTCACTATATACAGTACTGGTGGGTTAAACAGTATCACTATATACAGTAATAGGGGGTCAGACCATCTCACAGACTGTGGGCACAGGGTACCTCCTTTTGCAGACATGTAATCGGATTCACATTTTTTTCTGTGTTTAATATATATATATAAAAAAAAGATATGTTTCAAATTCACTTTTTTGGGGGGGTGGGGGCCCTTCTTATATTCTTGCACATGGGCCCTGTGGTTTCTAGTTACACCTCTGCATAACTCTTATGTCATACAGTGCTATATTGCAATGTGACAGCATCAGAACGAGGCTTCCATAAGAGCCTATGGAAGTGATCTTGTGAGCCTAGAAGCCTATGGAAGCGAGCTCACATTCGCATTGTGCTTAACTTGTAATACCAGCGCACATTATCGTGAGCTAGTATTATAAAGTGAAGCGCTAATATCCCTTGTATTTAGTGCTCCACTTGTAATCTAGCCCAAGGTTTATATCTAGCTTTCTCAGGGACATTGCCTGCAGGCTGAGACTGCATTGCTTTAGGTTAATGCATGCAGAGATAATTACATTATTTATTTCAAAGTTCTACTTCATCAGTACAAAAGTGTACTGCAACCTTCTTTAGTATAAGGGCTATAAAAAAAGGCATTTTCTAAAAAGTGTTCTAGCAATTTCAATAAATGTCACATAATTCCTTTTTCTATGTGGGTTTTAAAATCGATGACACATGAGTGATAGAAAGCTATGTTATGTTCTAAAAATAAGAGCTTTTATGTTATAATATTGCAAAATAATGTACAAAAATATCTTGGAATGGTGCAGCGTGGTATTACATAATGTTAATGTTTTGTTTTAATTCTATGTTTGTCTGGATGAAAAGGACTTTAAAGGGATATTAAACTCAATTCCTATCTATTCCTCAGAAATTATCCACTGCATTGAAAAAACAGATATGCATACAAAATAAATGTATGAAAGGCTTGTAAAACTGTTGTTTTGTTAGAAATGTATGCATTATTTTGCCGGCCTAGGACACACCCCTGTTAAAATCCTTTTGAATGTTGTTTATTTTACTACCTTGTCTGTGGCCAATTAGGCATATATTTAAATGAGCTCTTGCGCATATCAACCAATTACTGTGCAGCATGTTATAGTATTCAAAATAAGAACAATCGTCCAGCTGCTTGTATTTTAAAAATACCTTTATTTTCACAGTGCAGGGTCCCACAAATAAAAGCGATGTTTCAGGCTAACACTTAGCCCTTACTCATGCTTGTTATAGTGTTATAGTGTCAGTGCTCTGCAATCTACCAAGGGCGTATTTTGGCCTAGGCAAATAAGACACTTTTTAAGTCTCTGTTGGGAACAGCAGGATAACTTAACTAGTCTAGCCATCTGGCATGGATTGAGCAGCCATTATGGAAAAATGTGGGCTGGTTCCTAAGCACGGTCGGTACTGACTCACATCAAGAAAAATGTGACTAGTCCACTGAGTGCTCCCTCCCTCAAGGTAGCACCTTAGCCTTTAATTTATTTAGCTATTGCCTTTAGTTTTGTTTACTTTCAGCACTTAGTATTGTGTTTGGGTAAGTATTGTTTCAAGAAATCTGTGTTTGGGCCTGGCCAAAAAATATTATGGCCAGAAAAGGCCTAAAACTAGGGGGTGGGGGGGTACAATTTTGAGTGGCTAGGGCAGCACAAAACCTAAATACGCCACTGCATTCTACAGAATGCATTCCAGCTTCTCTATGAGGAGGGGACACATTATAATCTTCAGAGTTTTATTTATAGGAAAATCAGGGGAAATTAATAATGATATTGCATTCCAGAGTTTTTAAATTATGTATAATTAATCATCTTGGGCCAGATTAAGAGTGGCACTCAAACTGTTTTGCTTGAGCATTATCGGGTTTATCATTCTTATTACAAGTTTAAAGTAAATGTGAACGCACAATTGTGATTTACACGACCTCAGAGCCTTAATTAACTGTAACTAGAAACAAAAAAGTGTCACAAAACACATCAAACATACACTGAAAAGCACAGTTACACTCATAATAACACTATTTGATAAATCATAAATGCAAAGGGCTTTAACATGCATATACATGTCAACATATATATATGTGTGTACAAATGTTTTTATGTATTTATATGTGTATATATGTATTTACACATAAAACACATCAATACATATTTATACATATAGAGAACATTGTATATTAAGAATTTCTGGGGGAAAGCAAGCAGGGATACTTGCCTAGATGTACTAATTTCCTATGCAAATATTTACATTGATTTAATTTTGAGACATGGAGGATTTTAATTTCAGTTTTTTATCTCCCCCCATAATTTTAATGAATTTTGGTTTAACCATTAAAATAGCTTTTCCAATGCAGCAACCAGAAATCTATCTCCTACTGATGAGTTCCAAAAAGAACGAAACAGGCTTGTCTAGTGAGTGATTTCTGGTTTGCTGTCATATTCCTGTTTAAAAGGATTGCTGTGTCAAAACAGTATTTTTGAAGCAAAAAAAATGAGAATTTGCATATCTAATTTGCATATCTTACCCACAATTCTCTTGTGCATTGGAAACATTGTATATTAAGAATTTCTGGGGGAAAGCAAGCGGGGATACTTGCCTAGATGTACTAATTTCCTATGCAAATATTTACATTGATTTAATTTTGAGACATGGAAGATTTTAACCCCTTAATGACCACAATGTACCCTGTATGTCACTGGTCGTTAAGGGTTTTTTCAGGACATAATAGCACAAGTCTAGCAAGAACACGCTATTAATGCCCTCCCTCCAGCAGGCTTTGTGGAATAGAGCAGTCTCAATGCTGGTGGCAAGACCGCTCTATAAAACAATCAAGTCCAAAAAAAAGGCCAGCGACATACAGGGTACGTCGCTGGTCCTTAAGGGGTTAATTTCAGTTTTTTATCTCCCCCCATAATTTTAATGAATTTTGGTTTAACCATGAAAATAGCTTTTCCAATGCAGCAACCAGAAATCTATTTCCTACTGATGAGTTCCAAAAAGAACGAAACAGGCTTGTCTAGTGAGTGATTTTTGGTTTGCTGTCATATTCCTGTTTAAAAGGATTGCTGTGTCAAACCAGTATTTTTGAAGCAAAAAAAATGAGAATTTGCATATCTAATTTGCATATCTTACCCACAATTCTCTTGTGCATTGGAAACATTGTATATTAAGAATTTCTGGGGGAAAGCAAGCGGGGAAACTTGCCTAGATGTACTAATTTCCTATGCAAATATTTACATTGATTTAATTTTGAGACAGTGGGGGATAGTTATCAACGTGTCTACTTTTCCTGCCTTTGCCGGCCCAATATGCCCGCCTCACATCGCCGCCGCGGACCTGCAAAAATTTGCCTAAGTTATCAAAAAAGCTGTCAAAAAGCCGCGCACCAAGTACGGGGTGATGAGCAGCGGACTGTGAGAGTTATCACTCATCCGATCTTGCTGCTCTTTGGCTTTTTCACAGCTTTCTTGCTAGCCTGTCACTAAGCACCCACACTATACTATACTGTTCTACCCCCTATACCGGCGCCCCCGGAGCCTCCCGCAACTAAATAAAGTTACTAACCCCTAAACCGCCGCTCCTAGACCCCGCCACAACTCTTATAAATGTATTAACCCCTAAACCGCCGCTCCTAGACCCCGCCACAACTCTTATAAATGTATTAACCCCTAAACCGCCGCTCCTAGACCCCGCCACAACTCTTATAAATGTATTAACCCCTAAACCGCCACTCCTAGACCCCGCCGCAACTCTTATAAATGTATTAACCCCTAAACCGTCACTCCCGGACACCGCTGCCACCTACATTATACCTAGTAACCCCTATCCTGCCCCCCTTATACCGTCGCCCTCTATAATAAAGTTATTAACCCCTATCCTGCTGATCCCGCACCTCGCCGCAACTAAATAAATAGTTTAACCCCTAAACCGCTGCTCCCTGACCCCGCCGCAACCTATATTAAATTTATTAACCCCTATCCTGCCCCCCCTACACCGTCGCCACCTATAATAAATTTATTAACCCCTATCCTGCCCCCCACTACACTGCCGCCACTTTAATAAAATTATTAACCCCTAAACCTAAGTCTAACACTAACCCTAACACCCCCCTAACTTAAATATTAATTAAATAAATCTAAATAATATTTCTATTATGAACTAAATTAATCCTATTTAAAACTAAATACTTACCTATAAAATAAACCCTAATATAGCTACAATATAAATAATAATTATATTGTAGCTATCTTAGGATTTATTTTTATTTTACAGGCAAATTTCAATTTATTTTAACTAGGTACAATAGCTATTAAATAGTTATTAACTATTTAATAGCTTACCTAGCTAAAATAAAGAGAAATTAACCTGTAAAATAAAAACTAACCTAAGTTACAATTACACCTAACACTACACTATACTTAAATAAATTATTCCTATTTAAAACTAAATACTTACCTGTAAAATAAACCCTAAGATAGATACAATATAATTAATAATTACATTGTAGCTATCTTAGGATTTATATTTATTTTACAGGTAACTTTGTATTTATTTAAGCTAGTTAGAATAGTTATTAAATAGTTATTAACTATTTAATAACTACCTAGCTAAAAGAAATACAAAATTACCTGTAAAATAAATCCTAACCTAAGTTACAATTAAACCTAACAATACACTATCATTACATTAATTAAATAAATTACCTACAAATAACTACAATTAAATACAATTACATAAACTAACTAAAGTACAAAAAATAAAAAAAGCTAAGTTACAAAAAATAAAAAAAATAAGTTACAAACATTTTAAAAATATTACAACAATTTTAAGCTACTTAAACCTAATCTAAGCCCCCTAATAAAATAACAAACCCCCTCAAAATAAAAAAAATGCCCTACCCTATTCTAAATTAAAAAAGTTCAAAGCTCTTTTACCTTATCAGCCCTTAAAAGGGCATTTTGTGGGGCATGCCCCAAAGAATTCAGCTCTTTTGCCTGTAAAAGAAAAATACAACCCCCCCCCAACATTAAAACCCACCACCCACATACCCCTAATCTAACCCAAACCCCCCTTAAAATAACCTAACACTAATCCCCTGAAGATCATCCTACCTTGAGTCGTCTTCACTCAGCCGAGCAGCGATGGAACCGAAGAGGAGACCCGGAGCGGCAGAAGTTATCCTCCAAGCGGTGCTGAAGAAATCTTCCATCCGATGAAGTGATCCTCCAAGCGGTGCTGAAGAAGTCTTCCATCCGGGCGATGTCATCTTCCAAGAGGCGATGAAGAAGTCTTCTATCCGGGCGATGTCATCTTCCAAGCGGGGTCTTCAATCTTCATCCCGCCGATGCGGAACATCCTTCTTTACCGACGGACTACCGACGAATGAGGCTCCTTTAAGGGACGTCATCCAAGATGGTGTCCCTTCAATTCCGATTGGCTGATAGGATTCTATCAGCCAATCGGAATTAAGGTAGGAAAAATCTGATTGGCTGATTGAATCAGCCAATCAGATTCAAGTTCAATCTGATTGGCTGATCCAATCAGCTAATCAGATTGAGCTCGCATTCTATTGGCTGTTCCGATCAGCCAATAGAATGCGAGCTCAATCTGATTGGCTGATTGGATCAGCCAATCGGATTGAACTTCAATCTGATTGGCTGATTTAATCAGCCAATCAGATTTTTCCTACCTTAATTCCGATTGGCTGATAGAATCCTATCAGCCAAAATGGAATTGAAGGGACGCCATCTTGGATGACGTCCCTTAAAGGCGCCTTCATTAGTCGGTAGTCCGTCGGTAAAGAAGGATGTTCCGCGTCGCCGGGATGAAGATTGAAGGCCCCGCTTGGAAGATGACATCGCCCGGATAGAAGACTTCTTCAGCGCCTCTTGGAAGATGACATCGTCCGGATGGAAGACTTCTTCAGCGCCGCTTTTAGGATAACTTCATCGGATGGAAGATTTCTTCAGCGCCGCTTGGAGGATAACTTCTTCCGCTCTGGGTCTCCTCTTCGGTTCCATCACTGCTCGGCTGAGTGAAGACGACTCAAGGTAGGATGATCTTCAGGGGATTAGTGTTAGGTTATTTTAAGGGGGGTTTGGGTTAGATTAGGGGTATGTGGGTGGTAGGTTTTAATGTTGGGGGGGTTGTATTTTTCTTTTACAGGCAAAAGAGCTGAATTCTTTGGGTCATGCCCCACAAAATGCCCTTTTAAGGGCTGGTAAGGTAAAAGAGCTTTGAACTTTTTAATTTAGAATAGGGTAGGGCATTTTTTTATTTT
Organism: Bombina bombina; assembly: GCF_027579735.1. NCBI lineage: Eukaryota > Metazoa > Chordata > Amphibia > Anura > Bombinatoridae > Bombina > Bombina bombina. The sequence continues at coordinate 109,314,480 of NC_069505.1, read as the reverse complement.
GGGGGGTTTGTTATTTTATTGGGGGGCTTATATTAGGTGTAAGTAGCTTAAAATTGTTGTAATATTTTTAAAATGTTTGTAACTTATTTTTTTTATTTTTTGTAACTTAGCTTTTTTTATTAATTGTACTTTAGTTAGTTTATATAATTGTATTTAATTGTAGTTATTTGTAGTTAATTTATTTAATTTATTTAATGATAGTGTAGTGTTAGGTTTAATTGTAACTTAGGTTAGGATTTATTTTACAGGTAATTTTGTATTTCTTTTAGCTAGGTAGTTATTAAATAGTTAATAACTATTTAATAACTATTCTAACTAGCTAAAATAAATACAAAGTTACCTGTAAAATAAATATAATTCCTAAAATAGCTACAATGTAATTATTAATTACATTGTAGCTATCTTAGGCCTAGATTTAGAGTTTGGCGGTAGCCGTCAAAACCAGCGTTAGAGGCTCCTAACATTGGTTTTTACCGCCCGCTGGTATTTGGAGTCAGTCAGGAAAGGGTCTAACGCTCACTTTGCAGCCACCACTTTTCCATACCGCAGATCCCCCTACGCCATTTGCGTATCCTATCTTTTCAATGGGATCTTTCTAACGCCGGTATTTAGAGTCGTGGCTGAAGTGAGCATTAGAAATCTAACGACAAAACTCCAGCCGCAGAAAAAAGTCAGTAGTTAAGAGCTTTCTGGGCTAACGCCGGTTTATAAAGCTCTTAACTACTGTGCTCTAAAGTACACTAACATCCATAAACTACCTATGTACCCCTAAACCGAGGCCCCCCCACATCGCCGCCACTCTAATAAAAAATGTAACCCCTAATCTGCCGCTCCGTACACAGTCGCCACCTACATTACCCCTATGTACCCCTAATCTGCTGCCACTAACACCGCCGACACCTACATAATATTTATTAACCCCTAATCTGCCGCCCCCGCTATCGCTGACACCTGCATATTTTTTTAACCCCTAATCTGCCGCTCCGTACATTGCCGCAACCTACATTATACCTATGTACCCCTAATCTGCTGCCCCTAACACAGCCGACCCCTATATTATATTTATTAACCCCTAATCTGCCACTCCCAACGTCGCCTCCACATACCTACAATTATTAACCCCTAATCTGCCGACCGGACCACACCGCTACTATAATAAATGTATTAACCCCTAAAGCTAAGTTTAACCCTAACACTAACACCCCCCTAAATTAAAAATAATTTAAATCTAACGAAATAAATTAACTCTTATTAAATAAATTATTCCTATTTAAAGCTAAATACTTACCTGTAAAATAAACCCTAATAGAGCTACAATATAAATTATAATTATATTGTAGCTATTTTAGAATTAATATTTATTTTACAGGCAACTTTGTAATTATTTTAACCAGGTACAATAGCTATTAAATAGTTAATAACTATTTAATAGCTAAAATAGTTAAAATAATTACAAAATTACCTGTAAAATAAATCCTAACCTATCTACAATTAAACCTAACACTACACTATCAATAAATTAATTAAATACAATACCTACAAATAACTACAATTAAATAAACTAACTAAAGTACAAAAAATAAAAAAGAACTAAGTTACAAAAAATAAAAAAATATTTACAAACATTAGAAAAATATTACAACAATTTTAAACTAATTACACCTACTCTAAGCCCCCTAATAAAATAACAAAGACCCCCAAAATAAAAAAATGCCCTACCCTATCCTAAATTAAAAAAGTTCAAAGCTCTTTTACCTTACCAGCCCTGAAAAGGGCCATTTGCGGGGCATGCCCCAAATAATTCAGCTCTTTTGCCTGTAAAAAAAAACATACAATACCCCCCCCAACATTACACCCCACGACCCACATACCCCTAATCTAACCCAAACCCCCCTTAAATAAACCTAACACTAAGCCCCTGAAGATCTTCCTACCTTATCTTCACCATGCCAGGTTCACCGATCCGTCCTCCGAAGTCTTCATCCAAGCCCAAGCGGGGGCCGGCTGAAGTCTTCTATCAAGCGGCGGCTGAAGAGGTCCAGAAGAGGCTCCAAAGTCTTCATCCTATCCGGGAAGAAGAGGAGATCCGGACCGGCAACCATCTTGATCCAAGCGGCATTTTCTAACGGCTCCATCTTGAAGACCTCCAGCGCGGATCCATCTTCTTCTTCCGACGTCCAACTGAAGAATGAAGGTTCCTTTAAGGGACGTCATCCAAGATGGCGTACCTCGAATTCCGATTGGCTGATAGGATTCCATCAGCCAATCGGAATTAAGGTAGGAAAATTCTGATTGGCTGATGGAATCAGCCAATCAGATTCAAGTTCAATCCGATTGGCTGATCCGATCAGCCAATCAGATTGAGCTCGCATTCTATTGGCTGTTCCGATGAAGACTTCGGAGGCTTGGATCAAGACTTCAGAGGACGGATCGGTGAACCTGGCATGGTGAAGATAAGGTAGGAAGATCTTCAGGGGCTTAGTGTTAGGTTTATTTAAGGGGGGTTTGGGTTAGATTAGGGGTATGTGGGTGGTGGGTTGTAATGTTGGGGGGGGTATTGTATGTTTTTTTTTACAGGCAAAAGTGCTGAATTATTTGGGGCATGCCCCGCAAATGGCCCTTTTCAGGGCTGGTAAGGTAAAAGAGCATTGAACTTTTTTAATTTAGAATAGGTTAGGGCATTTTTTTATTTTGGGGGGCTTTGTTATTTTATTAGGGGGCTTAGAGAAGGTATAATTAGTTTAAAATTGTTGTAATATTTTTCTAATGTTTGTAAATATTTTTTTATTTTTTGTAACTTAGTTCTTTTTTATTTTTTGTACTTTAGTTAGTTTATTTAATTGTAGTTATTTGTAGGTATTGTATTTAATTAATTTATTGATAGTGTAGTGTTTAATTGTAACTTAGGTTAGGATTTATTTTACAGGTAATTTTGTAATTATTTTAACTATTTTAGCTATTAAATAGTTAATAACTATTTAATAGCTATTGTACCTGGTTAAAATAAATACAAAGTTGCCTGTAAAATAAATATTAATCCTAAAATAGCTACAATATAATTATAATTTATATTGTAGCTATATTAGGATTTATTTTACAGGTAAGTATTTAGCTTTAAATAGTAATAATTTATATAATAAGAGTTAATTTATTTCGTTAGATTTAAATTATATTTAACTTAGTGGGGTGTTAGTGTTAGGGTTAGACTTAGCTTTAGGGGTTAATCCATTTATTAGAGTAGCGGCGAGATCCGGTCGGCAGATTAGGGGTTAATTATTGTAGGTAGCTGGCGGCGACGTTGTGGGGGGCAGATTAGGGGTTGATAAATATAATATAGGGGTCGGCGGTGTTAGGGGCAGCAGATTAGGGGTACATAAGGATAATGTAGGTTGCGGCGGTGTACGGAGCGGCAGATTAGGGGTTAATAATAATATGCAGGTGTCAGCGATAGCGGGGGCGGCAGATTAGGGCAGATTAGGGGTTAATAAATATAATATAGGGGTCGGCAGTGTTAGGGGCAGCAGATTAGGGGTACATAGGGATAATGTAGGTTGCGGCGGTGTACGGAGCGGCAGATTAGAGGTTAAAAATAATATGCAGTGGTCAGCGATAGCGGGGGCGGCAGAATAGGGGTTAATAAGCGTAAGGTTAGGGGTGTTTAGACTCAGGGTTCATGTTAGAGTGTTAGGTGCAGACATAGGAAGTGTTTCCCCATAGGAAACAATGGGGCTGCATTAGGAGCTGAACACTGCTTTTTTGCAGGTGTTAGTTTTTTTTTCAGCTCAAACAGCCCCATTGTTTTCTATGGGGGAATCGTGCACAAGCACGTTTTTTAAGCTGGCCACGTCCGTAAGCAACGCTGGTATTTAGAGTTGCAGTGGCGGTAAATATGCTCTACGCTCCCTTTTTTGGAGCCTAACGCAGCCCTTCTGTGAACTCTAAATACCAGCGGTATTTAAAAGGTGCGGGGGAAAAAAAGCATGCGTAGCTAACGCACCCCTTTGGCCGCAGAACTCTAAATCTAGCCATTAGGGTTTATTTTACAGGTAAGTATTTAGTTTTAAATAGGAATAATTTATTAAAGTATAGTGTAGTGTTAGGTGTAATTGTAACTTAGGTTAGTTTTTATTTTACAGGTAAATTTCTCTTTATTTTAGCTAGGTAAGCTATTAAATAGTTAATAACTATTTAATAGCTATTGTACCTAGTTAAAATAAATTGAAATTTGCCTGTAAAATAAAAATAAATCCTAAGATAGCTACAATATAATTATAATTTATATTGTAGCTATATTAGGGTTTATTTTAAAGGTAAGTATTTAGTTTTAAATAGGATTAATTTAGTTCATAATAGAAATATTATTTAGATTTATTTAATTAATATTTAAGTTAGGGGGGTGTTAGGGTTAGTGTTAGACTTAGGTTTAGGGGTTAATAAATATATTACAGTGGCGGCGGTGTAGTGGGGGGCAGGATAGGGGTTAATAAATGTATTATAGGTGACGACGGTGTAGGGGGGCAGATTAGGGGTTAATAAATTTAATATAGGTTGCGGCAGGGTCCGGGAGCGGCGGTTTAGGGGTTAATACATATATTATAGTTGCAGTGGGCTCCGGGATTGGCAGTTTAGGGGTTAATATGTATAGAGTAGCTTGCGGTGGGCTCCGGGAGCGGCGGTTTAGGGGGTAATAACTTTATTTAGTTGGGGCAGTGTAGGGGGGACAGATTAGTGGTGTTTAGACTCGGGGTACATGTTAGGGTGTTAGGTGCAGACATCTCCCATAGGAATCAATGGGATGTCTGGCAGCAGCGAACTTGTACTTTCGCTATGGTCAGACTCCCATTGATTCCTATGGGATCCGCCGCCTCCAGGGTGGCGGTTTGAAAACCTGCCCTATTCTGAACCGGCAAAAAAGGGGTAATATTCTTATAGTTAACCCAAATACTGATAACATTCATGAATCACAATTAACTTTCACATTGTCTTTACAGTGGGACCAGCATCTTCTCAAGACTGAGGCGCTGATAGATTCCGGAGCTTATGGAAGCTTCATTGACAAAACCCTTGTAGATACTAATAAAATACCTTGTGTGCAAAAGCAAACCCCTATCTATGTGAAGGTTATTGATGGCTCTACTTATTTAAAAGGCCCAATCACACACCATACTGTTCCTTTACTTGTCTCTTGTAACATGGGTCATACAGAATACATTACGTTTGATATCATTCCTAGCTCACTACACCCCTTAATATTGGGTTATCCTTGGTTAAGAAAACACAACCCTCAAATAGACTGGAGCAGTAACACAGTAACTTTCTCTTCCCCATACTGTTCTGCTACCTGTTTTCCCTGTGTGGAAATCAAAACTCTACACCCTCATATACCATTGCAGTATTCAGACTTTTCAGATGTATTTGACCTTAAGGAAGCCGAAAATCTACCTCCACACAGACCTTATGATTGCCCCATTGATACTAAACCTGGGTCTATCATACCGTTCGGCCGAATTTTTCCACTCTCTCAAAAAGAATTAAAATTTCTCAGAGAGTACCTAGACGATAATCTAAGGAAAGGTTTTATTTCTACCTCAACCTCTCCTGCAGCAGCGGGCATATTCTTTGTCACAAATAAAGATGGGACCTTACGCCCAATCATTGACTACAGAGCATTAAACTCTATTACAATTAAAAATAGGTATCCACTTCCTTTAATACCTGAATTACTTGAACGGTTAACAGATGCAACCATCTTTACCAAACTAGATTTGAAGGGAGCATACAATTTAATCAGGATAAAAAGCGGTGACGAATGGAAAACAGCATTTAGAACCCGTTATGGTCTCTTTCAATATAATGTTATGCCATTCGGCTTAACTAATGCTCCGGCCACATTTCAATTTTTCATAAACGATATTTTCAAAGACTTAATGGATGTGTGTGTTGTAATATATCTAGACGATATTTTGATATACTCCAAAAATCTAACTGATCATGTAAAACATGTAAGATGGGTTTTGTCTAGATTAAGAGAACATCAGCTATACGCCAAGGCTGAGAAATGTGTATTCCATGTAAAGACAATAAAATTTTTGGGTTACATAATTTCCCCTAACGGTGTAAACATGGATCCAGAGAAGGTTACATCCATACTCAAATGGCCTGTACCTACCTCTGTGAAATCACTTCAGAGGTTTCTAGGCTTCTCTAATTTTTATAGGAGATTCATCAAAGGATTTTCATCCATTGTCCAACCTCTAACTAAGTTAACCGGTAAGAATCGACTCGTTTGGACTGTAGAAGCCCAACAAGCTTTTGAGCACTTAAAAGAATGTTTTACTTCAGCTCCTATCCTACAGCTTCCTAATCCAGAATTTCAATTTGTGTTAGAGGTTGATGCTTCCACTGTTGGTATTGGTGCTATTCTCTCCCAACAACAAACCGATACTTCAGTCCTACATCCTGTAGCCTTTTACTCTCGACTCCTGTCTATAGCTGAAAGGAATTACTCCGTTGGGGACCTGGAACTTCTAGCTATCAAATGTGCCCTGGAACACTGGAGACACCTACTGGAAGGGACACTCAAACCTTTTACAGTTCTTACAGATCATAAGAATTTACAATATCTTAGAAAAAACAAGACCTTGTCATCAAGACAAGTCCGATGGTCTTTATTCCTGGACCGATTTAACTTTCAGATCACATATAGACCAGGTTCAAGGAACATCCAAGCTGATGCTCTTTCCCGTTCTTTCATTAAACATAATGAAAAGGAAGAACAACAAACAGTTATACCGTTGACCAAGTTTATAGCTGTAACTTCTAGCCTACAAAAAGACATTTTATTAGCTTTACTAAAAGATTCTACCATTCCATCATGCTGCGTAAAGGACACCACTTCAGGTTTATACTTCTACAACAATTTGTTATACGTTCCTCCTTCTGTAAGGAAGGAGATCCTACATCTACATCATACGAACCCTATGTCCGGTCATCCTGGAATCACTAAAACCCAGGATTTATTAACAAGGAATTACTGGTGGCCTGGTTTAAGACAAGATGTAGTTACCTTTGTGTCAGATTGTCATGTATGTGCAGCTTGCAAAAAAGAACACCACAGACCTTTTGGTTTACTAAAACCATTACCTATACCTGAAGTCCCTTGGACCATGATTGGAATGGACTTCATAGTCGAATTACCACCATCTAATTCATTCACAACCATATTAGTGGTTATAGATCATCTTACTAAACTCTCTCATTTCATACCTCTTAAGAGAATTCCAAACGCTATCACAACAGCTAAAACATTCTTTGATCACATTGTGAAACTCCATGGTTTACCGACCTCTATAGTCACTGATCGAGGGACTCAATTCACATCCAGGTTTTGGAAGGCACTATGTAAATTGTTAAGAATCTCCTCTAGAATGACAACAGCATTTCATCCCCAATCTAATGGCCTTACTGAAAGACTGAATCAGACTTTGGAGCAATACTTAAGGTGTTATATCTCACAGAACCAGGATGACTGGGTTGAATGGTTACCGCTTGCAGAGTTCGCATACAACAACTCCATCAACTCTTCTACTAAAGTCTCACCCTTCTTTGCCACTTATGGTTACCATCCAACCACTGTACCCAACTTCATCTCCACCTCAAAATCACCTTATGCTCTGGATTATGTCTCTAATTTGAAACAAACTTTGACTTCCCTAAAGATTCACTTAGAGAAATCTAAATGTACCCAAAAGAGTTATTTTGATAAAAAACATCTAACTCCACCTCAATACTCAGTTGGCGATAGAGTTTGGCTCTCAACAAAAAACCTCAAATTAAAGGTACCAAGCAAAAAACTGGCTAACCAGTTCATAGGTCCGTTCAAGATAAAAAGAATGATCAACTCTAATGCAGCGATTCTTGATCTACCTGTATCTTACAGGATACACTAATCCTTCCATGTTTCTCTACTTAAACCCTATCAAGGATCTGATGTTAATATTCCTCAAGTCATCGAGGACTCTCCTCAGCTGATAGAAGATCAAACGGAATTCGAAGTGGAATCAATTCTGGATTCGCGCCGCCGGGGTAGAACAATTGAGTATCTAGTACATTGGAAAGGGTATGGTCATGAGGAGGATTCTTGGATACCCCTTAGGGACTTACATGCTCCCCAATTGCTCACATCCTTCCATCGTCTACATCCTGACAAACCAGGTTTGGAGCCGGGAAGGGGGCGCCCCTGAAAGGGGGGATCTGTCATATTCCTTTAGCTTTAAGAACTAAGACCAACCCACTCCTTCACCTCCCTTTAAAGGTGTGTTCAGTACACCTGTGCTTTGCTTGATAATTGAAGTTTGTAGTTCCCACTCTGCTTCAAGCTCTAAAGCTAAATTCTACAGATCCTGCTTTTGTACCTGTTAAAGGAAATCCTTGTTGTCATTTCTCCAGCTTCTAAACCTAAGAAGCATTTCCTGCTGCTTTACACTTCAAGGAACAGTCTTTGGCAGCAACTCTTGCAAGTCTGTGTTAACTCTGCAGTCTGATTTTCCAGCCAGCTCCATTACTGAGTGTTTACCTCTACCAGGAAATAAGAAGATCTTCCCTGCTGTGATCCATTTTGACTCAGTGCCAACTTCGCTCTCTGCAGTTCTAAACTCACTCGCAAGTATCATTAATTTTATATACAATTGTCTCTAGCTGTATATATTCTTATCCAAAGTTCTGCTGACATACAAACTGTTAAAGTGCTCACAACTGGTTAAATCTGGCTCTCTCCTTCTCTCTGCATCACACACTCTGCCTGCTGTAACCTGATACCTCTTGATATATGGACACTGCAGACTGCAAATCAGTTTCTCATTTCTAAGCTTAACTATAAAGAGACTTTGCTATAAAATTCTGCTTTTCTCAGACAATACCAATAAGCTGCTTGTTTGCTGCCTCCTATCTTTAAAGAACACAACTCTTTACAACTGTGTAAAATATACAAAGGCTTCATTTCATCTGTTTTATTCACTTTATTTTGATTTTGTAAAGTGTTATAAAAAGAACTTGTACTAAGTAAACCAGCTATCTCCCTTGGTAATAACCTTTTGTATAAGCCTGTTTTACTTAAGGTTCTCTGGGAATAGCCACATTATACAAGCTTATAACAACACTACACTATCATTAAATAAATTAAATAAACTACCTACAAATAACTACAATTAAATACAATGATATAAACTAACTAAAGTACAAAAAATAAAAAAAGCTAAGTTACAAAAAATAAAAAAATAAGTTACAAACATTTTACAAATATTACAACAATTTTAAGATACTTACACCTAATCTAAGCCCCCTAATAAAATAACAAACCCCCCCAAAATAAAAAAATGCCCTACCCTATTCTAAATTAAATAAAATTCAAAGCTCTTTTACCTTACCAGCCCTTAAAAGGGCCATTTGTGGGGGCATGCCCCAAAAAGTTCAGCTCTTTTGCCTGTAAAAGAAAAATACAACCCCCCCCAACATTAAAACCCACCACCCACATACCCCTAATCTAACCCAAACCCCCCTTAAAATAACCTAACACTAATCCCCTGAAGATCATCCTACCTTTAGTTGTCTTCACTCAGCCGAGCCACCGATGGAACTGAATAGGACATCCGGACCGGCAGAAGTTATCCTCCAAGGGGCGCTGAAGAAATCTTCCATCCGATGAAGTGATTCTCCAAGCGGCGCTGAAGAAATCTTCCATCCGGGCGAGGTCATCTTCCAAGAGGCGCTGAAGAAGTCTTCTATCCGGGCGAGGTCATTGTCGAAGCCGGGTCTTGAATGTTCATCCCGCCGACGCGGAACATCCTCCTTTCCCGACGTACTACCGACGAATGAAGGCTCCTTTAAGGGACGTCATCCAAGATGGCGTCCCTTCAATTCCGATTGGCTGATAGGATTCTATCAGCCAATCGGAATTAAGGTATGAAAAATCTGATTGGCTGATGGAATCAGCCAATCAGATTCAAGTTCAATCCGATTGGCTGATCCAATCAGCCAATCAGATTGAGCTCGCATTCTATTGGCTGTTCCGATCAGCCAATAGAATGCGAGCTCAATCTGATTGGCTGATTGGATCAGCCAATCGGATTGAACTTGAATCTGATTGGCTGATTCCATCAGCCAATCAGATTTTTCCTACCTTAATTCCGATTGGCTGATAGAATAACTACCCCCCAAAGAATGAAATGTTGCCATGTTTTTATTGAACACACCATGTAAACATTCACAGTGCAGGTGGAAAAAGTATGTGAACCCTTGGATTTAATAACTGGTTGAACCTCTTTTGGCAGCAATAACTTCAACCAAACATTTCCTGTAGTTGCAGATCAGACGTGCACAATGGTTAGGAGTAATTCTTGACCATTCCTCTTTACAGAACTGTTTCAGTTCAGCAATATTCTTGGGATGTCTGGTGTGAATCACTTTCTTGAGGTCATGCCACAGCATCTCAATCGGGTTGAGGTCAGGACTCTGACTGGGCCACTTCAGAAGGCGTATTTTCTTCTGTTTAAGCCATTCTGTTGTTGTTACTTCTATGCTTTGGGTCATTGTACTGTTGCAACACCCATCTTCTGTTGAGCTTCGGCTGGTAGACAGATGGCCTTAAGTTCTCCTGCAAAATGTCTTGATAAACTTGGGAATTCATTTTTCCTTCAATGATAGCAATCCGTCCAGGCCCTGACGCAGCAAAGCAGCCCTAAACCATTATGCCCCCACCACCATACTTCACAGTTGGGATGAGGTTTTGATGTTGGTGTCCTGTGCCTCTTTTTCGCCACACATAGGCCTAGATTTGGAGTTCGGCGGTAAAAGGGCTGTTAACGCTCCGCGGGTTTTTTTCTGGCCGCACCATAAATTTAACTCTGGTATCGAGAGTTCAAACAAATGCTGCGTTAGGCTCCAAAAAAGGAGCGTAGAGCATATTTACCGCAAATGCAACTCTCGATACCAGAGTTGCTTACGGACGCGGCCGGCATCAAAAACGTGCTCGTGCACGATTCTCCCATAGGAAACAATGGGGCTGTTTGAGCTGAAAAAAAACCTAACACCTGCAAAAAAGCAGCGTTCAGCTCTTAACGCAGCCCCATTGTTTCCTATGGGGAAACACTTCCTACGTCTGCACCTAACACTCTAACATGTACCTCGAGTCTAAACACCCCTAACCTTACACTTATTAACCCCTAATCTGCCGCCCCCGCTATCGCTGACCCCTGCATTACACTTTTAACCCCTAATCTGCCGCTCCGTAAACCGCCGCCACCTACGTTATCCCTATGTACCCCTAATCTGCTGCCCTAACATCGCCGACCCCTATGTTATATTTATTAACCCCTAATCTGCCCCCCACAACGTCGCCGACACCTGCCTACACTTATTAACCCCTAATCTGCCGAGCGGACCTGAGCGCTACTATAATAAAGTTATTAACCCCTAATCCGCCTCACTAACCCTATCATAAATAGTATTAACCCCTAATCTGCCCTCCCTAACATCGCCGACACCTACCTTCAATTATTAACCCCTAATCTGCCGACCGGAGCTCACCGCTATTCTAATAAATGTATTAACCCCTAAAGCTAAGTCTAACCCTAACACTAACACCCCCCTAAGTTAAATATAATTTTTATCTAACGAAATAAATTAACTCTTATTAAATAAATGATTCCTATTTAAAGCTAAATACTTACCTGTAAAATAAATCCTAATATAGCTACAATATAAATTATAATTATATTATAGCTATTTTAGGATTAATATTTATTTTACAGGCAACTTTGTAATTATTTTAACCAGGTACAATAGCTATTAAATAGTTAAGAACTATTTAATAGTTACCTAGTTAAAATAATAACAAATTTACCTGTAAAATAAATCCTAACCTAAGATATAATTAAACCTAACACTACCCTATCAATAAAATAATTAAATAAACTACCTACAATTACCTACAATTAACCTAACACTACACTATCAATAAATTAATTAAACACAATTGCTACAAATAAATAAAATTAAATAAACTATCTAAAGTACAAAAAATAAAAAAGAACTAAGTTACAGAAAATAATAAAATATTTACAAAGATAAGAAAAATATTACAACAATTTTAAACTAATTACACCTACTCTAAGCCCCCTAATAAAATAACAAAGCCCCCCAAAATAAAAAATTCCCTACCCTATTCTAAAATACAAATATTACAAGCTCTTTTACCTTACCAGCCCTGAACAGGGCCCTTTGCGGGGCATGCCCCAAGAATTTCAGCTCTTTTGCCTGTAAAAAAAAACATACAATACCCCCCCCCAACATTACAACCCACCACCCACATACCCCTAATCTAACCCAAACCCCCCTTAAATAAACCTAACACTACCCCCCTGATGATCTTCCTACCTTGTCTTCACCATGCCAGGTTCACCGATCCGTCCTGGCTCCAAGATCTTCATCCAACCCAAGCGGGGGCTAGACATCCACTGAAGAAGTCCAGAAGAGGGTCCAAAGTCTTCCTCCTATCCGGCAAGAAGAGGACATCCGGACCGGCAAACATCTTCTCCAAGCGGCATCTTCTATCTTCTTCCATCTGATGACGACCGGCTCCATCTTGAAGACCTCCAGCGCGGATCCATCCTCTTCTTCCGACGACTAGACGACGAATGACGGTTCCTTTAAGGGACGTCATCCAAGATGGCGTCCCTCGAATTCCGATTGGCTGATAGGATTCTATCAGCCAATCGGAATTAAGGTAGGAATTTTCTGATTGGCTGATGGAATCAGCCAATCAGAATATAGTTCAATCCGATTGGCTGATCCAATCAGCCAATCAGATTGAGCTCGCATTCTATTGGCTGATCGGAACAGCCAATAGAATGCGAGCTCAATCTGATTGGCTGATTGGATCAGCCAATCGGATTGAACTATATTCTGATTGGCTGATTCCATCAGCCAATCAGAAAATTCCTACCTTAATTCCGATTGGCTGATAGAATCCTATCAGCCAATCGGAATTCGAGGGACGCCATCTTGGATGACGTCCCTTAAAGGAACCGTCATTCGTCGTCTAGTCGTCGGAAGAAGAGGATGGATCCGCGCTGGAGGTCTTCAAGATGGAGCCGGTCGTCATCGGATGGAAGAAGATAGAAGATGCCGCTTGGAGAAGATGTTTGCCGGTCCAGATGTCCTCTTCTTGCCGGATAGGAGGAAGACTTTGGACCCTCTTCTGGACTTCTTCAGTGGATGTCTAGCCCCCGCTTGGGTTGGATGAAGATCTTGGAGCCAGGACGGATCGGTGAACCTGGCATGGTGAAGACAAGGTAGGAAGATCATCAGGGGGGTAGTGTTAGGTTTATTTAAGGGGGGTTTGGGTTAGATTAGGGGTATGTGGGTGGTGGGTTGTAATGTTGGGGGGGGGTATTGTATGTTTTTTTTTACAGGCAAAAGAGCTGAAATTCTTGGGGCATGCCCCGCAAAGGGCCCTGTTCAGGGCTGGTAAGGTAAAAGAGCTTGTAATATTTGTATTTTAGAATAGGGTAGGGAATTTTTTATTTTGGGGGGCTTTGTTATTTTATTAGGGGGCTTAGAGTAGGTGTAATTAGTTTAAAATTGTTGTAATATTTTTCTTATCTTTGTAAATATTTTATTATTTTCTGTAACTTAGTTCTTTTTTATTTTTTGTACTTTAGATAGTTTATTTAATTTTATTTATTTGTAGCAATTGTGTTTAATTAATTTATTGATAGTGTAGTGTTAGGTTAATTGTAGGTAATTGTAGGTAGTTTATTTAATTATTTTATTGATAGGGTAGTGTTAGGTTTAATTATATCTTAGGTTAGGATTTATTTTACAGGTAAATTTGTTATTATTTTAACTAGGTAACTATTAAATAGTTCTTAACTATTTAATAGCTATAATACCTGGTTAAAATAATTACAAAGTTGCCTGTAAAATAAATATTAATCCTAAAATAGCTATAATATAATTATAATTTATATTGTAGCTATATTAGGATGTATTTTACAGGTAAGTATTTAGCTTTAAATAGGAATTATTTATTTAATAAGAGTTAATTTATTTCGTTAGATAAAAATTATATTTAACTTAGGGGGGTGTTAGTGTTAGGGTTAGACTTAGCTTTAGGGGTTAATACATTTATTAGAATAGCGGTGAGCTCCGGTCGGCAGATTAGGGGTTAATAATTGAAGGTAGGTGTCGGCGATGTTAGGGAGGGCAGATTAGGGGTTAATACTATTTATGATAGGGTTAGTGAGGCGGATTAGGGGTTAATAACTTTATTATAGTAGCGCTCAGGTCCGCTCGGCAGATTAGGGGTTAATAAGTGTAGGTAGGTGTCGGCGACGTTGAGGGGGGCAGATTAGGGGTTAATAAATATAACATAGGGGTCGGCGATGTTAGGGGTAGCAGATTAGGGGTACATAGGGATAACGTAGGTGGCGGCGATTTGCGGTCGGAAGATTAGGGGTTAATTATTTTAAGTAGCTTGCGGCGACGTTGTGGGGGGCAAGTTAGGGGTTAATAGATATAATACAGGGGTCGGCGGTGTTAGGGGCAGCAGATTAGGGGTACATAAGTATAACGTAGGTGGCGGTCGGCAGATTAGGGGTTAAAATTTTAATCGAGTGTCGGCGATGTGGGGGGACCTCGGTTTAGGGGTACATAGGTAGTTTATGGGTGTTAGTGTACTTTAGGGTACAGTAGTTAAGAGCTTTATAAACCGGCGTTAGCCAGAAAGCTCTTAACTCCTGCTATTTTCAGGCGGCTGGAATCTTGTCGTTAGAGCTCTAACGCTCACTGCAGAAACGACTCTAAATACCGGCGTTAGGAAGATCCCATTGAAAAGATAGGCTACGCAAATGGCGTAGGGGGATCTGCGGAATGGAAAAGTCGCGGCTGTAAAGTGAGCGTTAGACCCTTTAATCACTGACTCCAAATACCAGCGGGCGGCCAAAACCAGCGTTAGGAGCCTCTAACGCTGGTTTTGACGGCTACCGCCGAACTCTAAATCTAGGCCATAGTGTTGTGTGTTTCTTCCAAACAACTCAACTTTGGTTTCATCTGTCCACAGAATATTTTGCCAGTACTGCTGTGGAACATCCAGGTGCTCTTGTGCAAACTGTAAACATGCAGCAATGTTTTGTTTGGACAGCAGTGGCTTCCTCTGTGGTATCCTCCCATGAAATCCATTCTTGTTTAGTGTTTTACGTATTGTAGATGGATTGGGATGTTAGCATTTGCCAGTGACTTTTGTAAGTCTTTAGCTGACACTCTAGGATTCTTCTTCACCTCATTGAGTAGTCTGCGCTGTGCTCTTACAGTCATCTTTACAGGACGGCCACTTCTAGGGAGAGTAGCAGCAGTGCTGAACTTTCTCCATTTATAGACAATTTGTCTTACCGTGGACTGATGAACAGCAAGGCTTTTGGAGATTCTTTTATAACCCTTTCCAGCTTTATGCAAGTCAACAATTCTTAATCGTAGGTCTTCTGAGAGCTCTTTTGTGCGAGGCATCATTCACATCAGGCAATGCTTCTTGTGAAAAGCAAACCCAGTACTGGTGTGTGCTTTTTATAGGGCAGGGCAGCTGTAACCAACACCTCCAATCTCATCTCATTGATTGGACTCCAGTTGGCTGACTTCTCACTCCAATTAGCTCTTGGAGATGTCATTAGTCTAGGGGTTCACATACTTTTTCCACCTGCACTGTGAATGTTTACATGGTGTGTTCAATAAAAACATGGCGACATTTCATTCTTTGTGTGTTATTAGTTTAAGCAGACTTTGATTGTCTGTTGTTGTGACTTAGATGATGATCAGATCACATTTTATGGCCAATTTGTGCAGAAATCCATATTCTTCCAAAAGGTTCACATACTTTTTCTTGCAACTGTTTATATGCAGTCACCAATCAACCGCTAGAACCTAGGTTCTCTGCTGCTCATGAGCTTGCCTAGATAAACATTTCAGCAAAGGATAACAAGAGAAGTAAGCAAATTAAATAATATAAGTAAATTGGAAAGTTGTTTAAAATGTTATTCTCTCGGCACAAGAAGCAACCAATATCCACAGTCTGGTTGCTAGTATATCCGATGCGCTCTCTCCTAAATTTGAGGCTCTTAGAGCTGAAATCAAGCAAGATTTTCACTCCTTGACACAGGAGGTTCGTCAATTTTCTAATAGGCTCCAAGAAGCCGAACAAAGAGTTTCGGACTTGGAAGACCTAACAATAGCACATAGTTCTAATCTTGAAGCTGTAAATACTAATTTACAAAAAATTCAAAATAGATTAGAGGACTTAGAAAATCGCTCTAGAAGAAACAATATAAGAATTGTAGGTCTTCCGGAAGAACAGCAGTATGACAATCTTGTTAATTTTGTATCAGAAACTTTGCCTGCAATTTTAAAAATGCCATCCACCTTTTATCCCATCCCAGTGGAGAGAGCGCATAGATTAGGCCCACCTCGTGTAGGTAATAAAGGTAGAACTAGGCCCAGACCTGTCATAGCTAGACTATTAAATTTTCAAGATAAACTTACTTTATTCCAGTATTATCGTAAACAACAGCCTGTTAAGGCTGGAGATGCTACAATTCTTATGTTTCAGGATTTCTCTGCGGACACCGCAGCAAAGAGAAGGGAGCTTGCCCCTGTCTGCTCTAGGTTAATACAAAAAGGATATCAGGCAACCATAATATACCCTTATAAGTTAAAGGTCAAAGTGAGAGAAGTTATTCATTTCTTTGAAGAAGCCCATTTGGCTGAAAGCTTCTATAATACATTGGACTCCTCGGTTCAATGATACCATGGCTGAATACTTCAACTTGGTATAACATGCAGTTTTTTTTTGAGGAAGACCATGTCTCTTTTGGATGCGAGTCTCAAGATCCAATCTCCCCCCCCCCCCCTGTGTGGAAAGGGCCTATTATTATACAATATTTATTTATTTATTTATTTATTTTTTTTTTTTTTTCTTTCTCTGTCCCTTTCTCCTCCTCTACCCCTAACTCATAAATGGCCATACAGAATGAGGAATGTAAAATAGTGTCATGGAATGTAGGTGGTATATCTACCCCTATAAAAAGGAAGGCGATCCTCACTCAGCTTAGAAAGATTCAGACTGATATAGGTTTCATTCAAGAAACCCATTTATCTGCTGAAGAATCTTTAAAACTTAAAACAGCATGGGTAAAGGAAGTATATTTTGCACCTAGTGTCAAGAGAAAGAAGTGGGTAGCAATATTAATAGGGAAAAAAATTAATACGGAAGTGATACATTTTGAGGCCGATCCAGGAGGGAGGTATGTTCTATTGAAAATAAAGATCGCTCAAGGGATGTATACACTGTGCAACACATATGGCCCCAATGTTTTTGATCCAAAATATTGGAACACTTTGCAGACTAAACTTCTATCTTACACGGAAGGCTGCCTAATCATGGGTGGAGATTACAATATGGCACCACAGAGCCCAATGGATAGGTTAAGACATGACGTCAAACAATTGAAACAAAAAAAAGACAATCTAGAATGTAAGATGTTCAAAAAAATTATACAGAACTTAGCATTGCGAGATATTTGGAGACATCAGAATCCTTCTATCCAGAATTTCACTTGTCTTTCTAAGGCGCATAAGACGCTTTCTAGGATCGACATATTTTTAATTGATGAGCGTATGTTAACAAGAGAGGTAAAATCAGACATAATGCCAATTCTTCTCTCAGACCACGCGCCGATCGTTCTCGAGTTCCAGCTTTCACATCTGCATTCTACTTCATCACGCTTTTTCTTTCCTTATTACCTGATGTCTGAGATAAAATTCAAGAATTGGCTTATAACTAAGTATAAGGAATATGTACATTTTAATAAAGATTATTTAAGCTCCCCTGGAATATTTTGGGACACTGCGAAAGCAGTAATGAGAGGGGAGATAATTTCATACAGCACTGCCTTACATAAGAAAATTAGGTCTAGAGAAAGAGAGTCATGTCAATGTCTGACTAATACCTACAACCAATATCTTCTGGATAAAACTCCTCTAAATTGGGCAAAATATGTCAAAGCAAAAAACGAAAAGGATACCTTTGTATTATTTCAAGAAACACAAAGAGAGTTAAAAATGCAGGCTAAGCTACACAGATATGGTAATAAATCAGGCAAGATGTTGGCTAAACTAATTAGAAATGAGAAAAAACAACCAATCATAGATAAACTGCACAATAAAGGGATACAGCTTGTAAAAACTGATGATATTCTGGAGGCATTCCAAGAATACTATCAAGAACTATATTCATTCAAAACAAGTGATACACAGAAATCCGCTGATTTTTGGAGGGATATCACATATCCTACAGTTACATCAGAAATGGCTAACAGTCTTAATGCTCCTATTTCCATAGAAGAAATAGAGAAAATAATATCTGAGCTTTCCCTAAATAAGGCAGCAGGCCCAGATGGCCTTCCTAGTGAATTTTATAAGATTCTGATTAGCGAAGCTACTCCACATCTTTGTACGCTTTTTAATAGTTTTTTCATTAATGGTAAACTGATTCCTTCTTCATTCTCTAATTCTTATACAACTTTGATATTAAAAGGTGGAAAAGACCCTGAGTGTAAGGAATCTTACAGACCGATTGCTCTGCTAAATTCAGATTATAAAATTCTAACTGCAATTTTAGCAGCTAGACTTCAAGGGATCCTCTCAGAAATCATTCATACTGATCAATCAGGCTTTTTAAATAATCGTAACTCGGCTGCAAAAATTAGAGAAGCTTTGTTAGTGACAGAATACTTTGAGGTTCTGTCTAGCTCAAATAGTGGGGGAGAGGACTTACCTGATCTTGCCATTATTTCTCTAGATGCTGAAAAAGCCTTCGATTCAATATTTTACGAACATATTAAAACATCGCTAAGGCAATTCGGAATCGGAGGTAATTTCCTTGAATTTATTGAGAATTTATATAAACAACCATCTACAAGATTAATAGTGAATAACAACATCTCCCCTTCTATTCTCTTGGGTAGAGGGACAAGACAGGGTTGTCCTCTCTCCCCACTTTTATTCAATGTCTCTATTGAACCTTTGGCAATTAAAATCCGACATCACTTGGATGGCATAAAAATTCGTAACTCTGAAATAAAAATTGGTTTATACGCAGATGACTTGCTGCTTTATCTGGCCAATACTAAATTGAATTTACCAAAACTTTTTCAGATATTAGAACAATTCGGTTCATTCTCTGGATATAAAGTAAATACGACAAAATCAGAGATATTATGGCTCAGGAAAAACAATACCTCTATATTAAAAACCCCTTTTCATCAAGTAACAGATTCTTTTAAATATCTAGGGATTCATATTCCAACAAGGAGTGCGGATCTTTATGCTCTGAATGTCCCTCCAGTAGTGAAAACTATTAAGGAAAAGCTTTTGATTTGGCGAAATCTTCCATTATCGCTTTCTGGAAGGATCGCTCTTTTTAAAATGGCTCTTTTGCCGAAACTATTATATATACTTCAAAACACACCAATAATCCTTCTAGGAAAGGATATACGTGCAATTAATACCTCACTTACTCAGTTTCTATGGCAGAATAAGAGGTCAAAGATCTCTCTTATGAAACTTTCGGTACCAAAAGAAAATGGAGGCTTAGCTTTACCGGATATAAGAATGTATAATCTTTCCTCTCTTGCTCGAGTTGTAGCAGATTGGATTTCACTTAACAACTATGTCTTGAACAATTATCTTGAGACCAATGTCTGCTATCCGTATTCCTTATCTGCGCTACTACATTTACTACCTAAAGAAATTCCAGCAGAAAACAAAAGATTCCAAACAATTCTAAACCCACTTAAGGCGTGGCACAAAATAGTAACTCTTCTCTCAATTAATAATAGGGCTTCTTGTCTTTTGCCTATATTAGGTAACCCTACTTTCCAAGCTGGCCTATATTCAGAGGTCTTTAGAAAGTGGCATACTTCCGGATTAACAAAGGTATATCAAGTAATAGATAGAGGAAGGAAATGTATTAAAACATTTCAGGAATTAAAAAGGGACTTTGATTTGTCCAACAAAGACTTTTTTGCATATCTGCAACTAAGACATTTTGTTCAAGACTTAGTTAAAAAAGCAGGCTGGGAATGGGGGCTAGGCAAACTGGAGGACTGGCTTATCCTAATAAAAAATGGTCGTATGTCAATTGCACCGTGTTACCATCTTCTCTGTACGAACAAAGGGGCACCGGTATTGGTAAAACTGGCCTCTTATTGGAATAAATTAATCCCTCAGAATAATATTGAGTCAAAAACTATACAATGGTCAATTAAAAAAATTGCTCAGGTGACACTATCTGCAACCTGGAGAGAGGCCCATGTTAAGCTCCTTCATGGGGCATACTTCACTCCTGAGAGAGGCTTCAAATGCGCTAATGTGGGGTTCAATAAATGTCCTAAATGTTCACATCAGGCAGCTGATCTACTACATATGTTTTGGCACTGTCCAAAGATTAAAAATCTCTGGACTAGGGTTGAATACTGGCTAAAGAAGGTATTAAAGATAGACCATGTTTTTTTGACATTATATCAGATAATACTTTGTCTCAAGAAAGATCTTGGCAGACAAAATAATGAAAGAATAATAATCTCTACTATTCTTGCCACCAGATATTTAATTTGTAAAAAGTGGAAAAGTCGCGCAATACCAAGTATCTCCGAAATTAAAAACTGCATGAAAAAGCAGTGTATCTTAGAACAGAGAGGTGCGGATATAAACAATGAACAGGACATTAAATGGTTCTTTGATAAATGGGCAGCCTTTTTAAAAATCTTTCCTGTCGCAGAAATAGATCATATAATTTTTCCTTTCAGGAATACAGAAATAGTTCTATTAGGAAACTGGTAGAGAACCAGGAGGAAGAAGGTGACAGTTACACTTTTTTTTTTTTTTTTTTTTTTTTTTTTTTTTCAGCTATGAAGCAGCTGTGTTGCTCTTCCGCATGGGGGGGAGGGGGAACGAGGGGGGGAAGTGTGAAAAATAAAAACTCCAAGCATTGTCGAGAATAAGTTGACTATGTTATATTAATGTGTTGATCAGCATAAATATATCTATATGTATAAATGAATATAGTATTATGTGGATGAACTTATTATAATTTTCTGATTATGTTATACTGTTTATATTATTTTTTTTTGATAATGTCTTGGATTATAAATAAAAGATTTAAAAAAAAAAAAATGTTATTCTCTATCTGAATCATGAAAGAAAATGTTTGAGTTTCATGTCCCTTTAACATCAAGAAAACAAAGGTAATGACAACAGCAGGCAACAGCTCCATTCACATAACAATCGACAATGAAGAAATTGAATCAGTACAATATTTCCTTTTCCTTTGATACAAAATTGATCAAATCAGGACCATAAATCAACAGACGAATTGTACTTTGTTGCAAGGAATGGCAAAAATTTGAAAGAACAAAGATATTAACACCGCAAGAAAGATTAGAATAATCAACGCATTCAATTTTCCAAATCTCCACGTGCACACGTGAAAGCTAGATACTCAAGAAGGTGGACAGAAGGAAAATCAAAACTTTCAAACTATGGTGTTGGAGGCGAATGCTGTGCATGCCATGGGCATCAAAGTTCACAAGCAAGACAATCCTAGAGCAAGTCAAAACAAAGATATCGCTGGAGGGCAAAATTACCAAGCAGGGGCTCTCATACTTTGGTCATATCATGCAAGCTAATTCATTGGACACAACATTAATGCTTGGCACTGTCAGTGGGAAAATCAGATATACTGTATATAGAAATATTTATTTAAGAATAAATAGAACATATTCTTTTATGTGAAGAACATTTGAACATGAAATATTCATATTTCATGTTTGGTTAGCGCACTTGAGAAAATGCAAACAGGTTTGCATAAGTAAGGGTGTTAGGTTTTTTTTCCAATGTTCATGCTCAATTGAAGTCTATGGGGAAATATGTTAACACGGTCATGATATTCTAACTTCAGATTTTTGCATGCAATGGGTTAACACGTGAGCAAAAACTTTTTACTTTCAACTTGTAATTTGCATGCTACCCGAGGTGCGCAAAAAGCTTACTTCTAGTGCAGTTAATGCACAATCGGGAGCAATAAATGCCGCTCCACTTGTGATCTAGTCTGTTATAGGGAAAATAATTTTCATAAATATACATACCTTTAAACACCATAACTCCCAACATTTTTTAATGCAGTATGGGACTGGAAAGTCTAGAATGAGTGAGTGAGACTTGTGAGGATAGCCACAGATAATCAGTAGGAGGGGCCAGGAGATGTAGGAGTTTGTGTTTCATGGATGAGGTTTGGGGTGCTTTAGGTGGTTATGGGTGGAGTCAAAATATATGGTGGGCAAAGTCTGAGCAGTCCCTAGGAACATTGAGTGAGAGTCAGCAAGGTAGAACTCCCATACTGTGACAAGTCGACCATATGCCAGAGGTTTAGGAATTTAGGAACATTGTGGGATTGTTTCTCTAGTAAATAATTTACAACTGTCCCTATCTGGATTCAGCCTAGAAAATAAGTTAAGGAGAACCTACGAAAAACCTATAAAAAAGCTAGTTTACAACATGGTGGCCCCATTACTTTATAGAGACTAAAAGTTTACACTTAATTATTTATATATAGATTATTTGTATTTATATAATTTGAATTCATCATCACTATATTTAGTCTATATTCAGTGTTTTATGTCCTTTTAAATGTAACCTAGCTCCCTTACAGTAACATACAGGATTAAGTTCTCTTGGGGGACCCGGGGAGCACACTTAGAGTTAATCCAGAGTTAATCCAGAAATAATTCACTGGAGCAGATATTCAGAGGGTACCTGTGGCAGGTGTGTATGCAGCATTGTCAGACAAGTGACTATTGCCTTAAGACCTAACAAAAATGAGCCTTTAAATTAAGTAATTTAAAAAAAAATGTTATTCCCATAATAGAAGTCAATTGAATAAACTCAGATGGGTGAAGGGATGAGTCAAGGCCTGCGTAAATTGAAGTTGTTGTAGACACTGCAGAAAATGGTTATAGGAGTCAAAATGACATTTTCATGAGTATATCCTTAAACAACCTTTCCATAAGAGCATACTAAGGTAGGATCCGAGGATTGTAAGTGTCCTAAACACTATGGGATAAATTACAAGTAGAGCACAAAATTATTAGTGCTAACAATGCTAAATGCTATGTTAAAGCCGGAGGTGCACTATCATCTGGAGGTCAGATAGCACGGCTGCGCTAACTCCCTCTACCTATACACGTCTAAGGAGCTCCCTGCAATAGCCTGTTCTGGATTTCACTCGAGTGATAACCCAAAGGTGCTCTAAGCCACTAAAGCTGAAGGTGCATTAAGAAATAGTTTAAATACCTTTGTTCCTCACTCAGAGAAAATACTATTTTTATTTAAAAATATATATCTATGGGCTCCATGGACAAAGCAGCGTAAGCTGCTTCTTACACTCTTCATCACCTCTGAGGTGGTTGAGAAAAATCACCCCGAGCTTGCTTGCTTGGGGTGATTGACAGGCCCTTCTCTCACGTGATTGGTCACACAAGAGAAGGGGCGGGCTTTTTTCGCTCTAACTTGAGCATGTAATGATACATATGGGCAGGAAACTAACAGAATCCGCTACCTGTATGCTGCAAAGACGTGCGGACAGCTTCTCAAGTTGAGAAGCTTGTCCGCTCGCCTTATAGTACATGTGGGCCTACTGTCTATATATATATATATATATATATATATACCCAAGTATATGCAAAGATATATGTACAATGGTATAAATAACGTTTGAATAAGAAGACTAAAATGTCTTCATTTGATATACATTCAGGGTAAATAATTTGATAAATAAGGATATCCGCAATATCGATGACTCTTTTTTATCAACAGTCCGATGCTAATCGCGCCGGACTTGACGTGCATGTTTTTGACAGACTTGTTGATAAATAAGGCAATTGAATGAAGATTCGCGCCAGTGATGGATGGCGAGTGTATAGCCCATCACGAATGCGTTAAAATTGACGCCTTGATAAATCTAGTATTACAAGTGTATAATTAAAAAAATTAACAAAGAATGTTTAACGCTCATATTATAAATTGTGATATATGTGTTGTGCTCAAATGCAACACATGACAGTGCTAAAAAAGTTAGCATGACTGGAAACCTGAAATAAAGTGTTAAGGCTAAAATAAAAGTGCATTGAATCACATGTAAAGCATATTATTAACTATTATGCTTAGATATATAAATATTAAAAGTAAGATATAAGTTTATTATTGGAATAAACTTTTGAAAATGTTTTAAAGTGGTATAGTATATGAAATATATAGAAATACAGGAGTGCACTAATTCTTCATGTGCGTTGAGGGGTTGGTGCAACAATTTAATTTGAGCCCAGCCCAAACCCATTACATGAGGTCTTCGGTAGTTCTAACCTGATGCACATTAAATTGGATTGCGCTTGAGTAAACTCATTTACTTTCAACTTGTAATATCCATGCAAATTCATGTGAGTGAGATATTGCTATATCGCATGCGCAATAAATTTAGAGCGCCACTTGTAATCTAGCCCAGTGTTTGGCTAACAAAGGGTACCAAGAGAACAAAGTAAACTTGATAATGAAAATTATTTGAAAAATGTTTTTTTTAAAATGCAAACTATAATCATAAGTTTAATTTTGACCTTCACGTCTCTTTAATATAGCATCTGTGACTTGATAACAAAGAAGACACTAAATAGCTACTGTAAATCTCCTGATAGTTCACTCGTATAGGTACTGTCATATTTTACTGATGTTTTTAAAAATGATGATAGTTTCTCTCTCTTCTTTTTAATTTCTCAAGCTATGTTAATAGCAGTCGATAGAAGATAGAAACTTTTAAGAAATATGGAGGACTTTAAATGACCTTCAGCATTTCTCTGTATCATTCACCATATGCTTCATGTACTAAAATAGAATCAGTTACAGCAGAAATTAATTGAGTGTAAATTCTTCCAGTGTGCAGAGGTAATACCATTGGCTAGAACAATAAGAAATACTTGTTCTCTAATAAAAATCTTACTCTTGCATAGTTAGACTATTGAGGACGTTACTATTGGCAATATGTTCTTTTCAATAATAGCTGGGTATCAAAGGACTAAATACTGTCGTTCTGTTGTAACCTCAAACAGTTTGCTAATCACAAAACTGTGAAAGTGCCTATTTCACTAACAGATATTGCTGGCATTCCATTAGCAAATACTGAGTGGGTTTTTTGAAGACTTTAAATATTCTTTAAGTCAGAGCTTCTAAATGCCAGTCCTCACATAACCTTAAAGGGACATTAACTACCTTTTACATTTGTATAAACATTGGGCTATGTTCCACGCTTCATAGAGGGGCTTAAACGTTTCCTTATCTGAGCACAGGTGAGACAACCAAGTAGGGATATATGTAAATTACATTCAATAATGAAACACACTAACCCTCCATAAAATGTATAGATCAAACATTTTGTAATATACTTTAGTTATTTACTTTGATGGCTTTTTCCTGTAAAAAAAAAATAATAATAATAATTATCTCCTTTCCCCTTTCCTCAGGGAGATGCAGTTTATAATTTTTTTATTTCCTCAAAGGGGTTGCAGTTTATTCTATACTTTAAATTATACTTTATTAATGTGCTTTCATTATTTACTTTGACTGCTTTTCCTGTAATATAATTCTGATAATGATGTCATATATTGATGACTAAAGCTGCAACAACTAATCGGCATAATCGATAATAATCGATTATGAAAATAGTTGTCAACGAATCTCATAATCGATTAGTTGGTTTGCAATTAGTTGGTCTGTGCACAACACCAGCTGCTTCACTCCAATGAACTCCTGCATATGGTATTGTGTTTTATGGTTATGTCCTTAGCCTAAAGGACGTCTACTTTTCACTTTTTTCAGGACAGTATAAGTTTACAACTACCCCTGGCTTATGTGCAACCCAGATATAATAGTCATCATTTGTATTGTTTATATTAAATCTGGTGATTTGGAACTATGCTTTTCATGATATAGTGCCAAGCTTGTTGTTTATACCTAGCCCCTAGATTGATGGGAGTTATTTAAATTGATGTGCACTATTATCTGTTTGCACAATTATTAGCGTATTGCTTGCTATTGCTGATTATATGTACTGTATAAATAAGTAAGGTTTTGTCCTGTTATTGATATACAGTCCTTAGCGCTTTTGATCTTGTTTTTTATTGTTTTTTTATATTTTTAATAAATTGTGGTAATATGTACCAGATTTAACCTTTATAAGTATATATCCGTTATTTTTAGAGCGGACTAGATATTTCCCCTCACCTTATAGCTGGTTATTTACCATTGCATATAGATATTCAAGATATTTTTATGTTAGAATGAAGTCAAGGGTTACTTTATTGAGAGGTCCCTTGCCAAGGTAGAAAACGCTTAGCATTGGTGAAGAGCTAACAAAGATAAATATCCCACTTTGGTGAAATTGGCAAAACCCTACTTATACACCTCAACAGCCTTTTCTCTGCTGCAGGAAATATAGCTGCAAACAGAGAACCATCCTTTGCCAGAAGCATGTGGACATGTTGAGATGTTTGCATTTCAATGCAAAGTTTCTGAAAGAGTGAATAACAGAATGTTATTAACAGTGATAGTCTAACTCTTTCTAGTTCTACCTCTTTTCAAGCAGTTTGTGGTTTTGTTTAATTATAAAACTGTGTTCTGCTGCTTAAAAATTGAAGAAACAGTTGTGTTAATGTAAAGTTTTCGTCTGAAGTTTATATTTGTAACACTCATTATGTGGATTTTATTTAAAACATAGAAAACTATTATTGATTCTCTTTTTATCCGATTAGTCGATTAATCGAAATAATAATCGGCCGATTAATCGATTATGAAAATAATCGTTAGTTGCAGCCCTATTGATGACAATTTCCTCATTTGGAAGGGCTCTATGGAAGATCTGCATTACACCATAGAAGTTATGAATAAGAATATAAAAAATCTGAGATTCACCTATGAATGTAATAAACAGTCTATATACTTCCTGGACCTTAAGATAGAAATAGAGAATGGAAAATTGGTTACTTCGACCTTCTTTAAGGAGGTCGACTGTAACAATTACATTCATAATGAAAGCTGCCATCACAAAGTTTGGAAGGAAAATATTCCCAAGGGGCAACTCTTGAGGATTAAAAAGAACTGTTCGGATCCGAAAAAGTGGGAAGAACAAACCCAGGTACTAAAACAAAGATTCATTGATAGAGGATATAAAGAGAAACCACTAGAAGAAAAAATTGAAGAAGTTAAAGCCATTGATAGAAAAACCCTCCTAAAATATAAAACCAGAGAGAGGACAGTGATATGGGAAGACAATATAGATGTCCCTTTTATCACATAATACTGTGAAAACAAACACAAATTTTAGAAAAGATCTATAGAAAGCACTGGCCACTTTTAAAGGACGACGACATCTTGGGAGAATTATTAATGCCACACCCGAAATTTATTTATAGGAAGACGAATAATTTAAAGAACAGATTGGCCCCGAGTGTTCCTAAACAAATAATGGGCGCAGTGGTAGGCCAATGCAATAAGAAGATTAAAGGTTTTTTCCCATGCCCGAACTGTAAGGCGTGTAAAAATGGTTGGAAAACAACCTCATTCTCATCTGCACACACTAAATAAAAATTTATGATTAACAATCTGATAATATGTGGCAATAATAATGTCATATACCTTATTGAATGTCCATGTAAATTACAATACGTAAGACAAACTTCTAGACAACTGAAAGACAGAATGAGGGAGCACATACTATGTATAGAGAGAAAAAGTATAGACACAGCACTATACAAACATTTCACAACTAAACATGGAGGAAATATCAGAGAAATGAAATTCTGTGGAATAGAAATAGTGAGAAAAAAATTGGAGAGGAGGGAACCATGAGCACAAATTACTCCTACATGAATCAAAATGGATATTTTCCCTGAATTGCCTGTACCCTAAGGGCCTAAACAATAAAGAAGATCTCTCTCATTTGTTCAGTCTCACAAAATAAAGTTTAACTACTGGTTAGCAGAGACACCTATTCCCCTATCCTCCATTATCTATCCAGTCTTATCCCTCCCTCATTTTATCCAGATGTATAGGTCTTTACAGGATTTTCTAATCATACGAGTGTAGGCTTAATGTTAGCCAAGACTTCCTCCTGTAATACCGGATCAATATTCATTGTTTACCCACTTATATACCATAGAGGAGGCCTCCACTGTCTTCTCAGTGCTCGTTCATCTTTGTATTATCCCATCTAATGGTCCTATCTAGTCTCATACAATATACGGTCCTATCTGGTTTTATAAAATTTTAAAATATTTTTAAAATATTTTAAAATATTGTTCAATTATTTTATTGTAATATTTTATTGGATTATTCTATTGGACTATTTTATTGCAGTATTTTATCACCTGATCATGATCTGGCACCATTGGTTTTACACTAGCTATGTGCAGCAATTTGTACTAGTGTCACTCTGATTTTAGGAGGTCCCCATTACATATTAGCTATTATTATATTTTAATATTATCATGGTTTTATCATATCCTGGTCTTAGTACCATGCTATTATCGCATTTTTATCACACTGTATTTTATTAACGTTTTTTCATTTTGCCTTTTTATCATGTTTCTGTAATGTGATACATGCTATACCACAAGATGATATCCTCTACTCCCAATTAATGATTTTATAATTGTTTTATACTTATCATCCACATGCATTGCATCGATCATTGTAAGACGTTTATATTTGAATTGAAATATAACGTACACTTGACTATTCAATTTGGTGAACATTATTCACATATGTACCTATGTTTGTTAATTATCTATAGGCAGCTTAGATTAATATTACACAAATTTCCATGATCTCACGTTAGAAGTATCAGCGCTTAGTAGAAATGTAAACATGAAACTACCGAAACCGGAAGTGCTAGAAAATAACTATACCGGAAGTGAAAAAAGTAAATAAATGAAACATGTGCTTAGCGAAACTAGCAGTGAGAAAGAATGTAATACTCCTAATACCCAGTAATTATCTAAAGGCAGCTTAGATTGGTAATTTAATATTACACAATTTTCCATGATCTCACGTTAGAAGTATCATCGCTTAGTAGAAGTGTAAACATGAAACTACCGAAACCGGAAGTGCTATAAAATAGCGATACCGGAAGTGAAAAAAGTAAATAAATGAAACATGTGCTTAGCGAAACTAGCAGTGAGAAAGAATAAAAATAAAAATCGGAAGCACCAGTAAATAATGGCAACAGAAGCCGCCATATAATAAACCAAGTAGGTTGGTTTATCAAATAAACAGAGAGTCACTAAAGTATAAGCATCACTATTCACTTATAGGATATAAGCCAACACCATTATCGTAAACACAAGGGAAACCGGAAGTGAACATAGCAAACATTAGCGAAACCGGAAGTGCAGGTGAAAAATAATTTTATGAAATATGTCAACTAAGGGCACATATGTAAAGGGAGTACTCCAAATAGAAATGGCCCTGAGAACACACTAACAGTTAAAGATAAAGTTTTTTAACAACACAATTGAAACGAAACTCTTGCCCATACCCACAATGCATTCAACAGGAAGGGGGCGTGGCCTATTAGCTTTTGGCGCCCAAACACCAGCCACAGTTCTCATAAATTCTGTCAGCTTACTCACAATGTTAGTCTTGATAAAGGCCAGGAGTACATGGCCGAAACGCGTCGACTGATTTGAGTAAGACTAATACTGATATATCAACTGAACAGTTTGTATATATTATAGTATTGTTTGTTTTCTTTACAGGTTTTTTCACAGTTTTATTTGTTCTTTATCGCACCAACACTGAGCCACTGCTCCATTGCACAGAAATCACTACATCACATTGGACACTTTGGATTAACTTTTGATAATACTTATTTTGCTACACATTTTTTTGAGGATTTTCACATTTTGAATTATTATTTTTTGCAACGCCACTATTTTTTATCATAATTTTCCTTATTTTTATTACATCAAGTGATCACATTTTTTTCACATTTTTTTACATTTTTTCAAGCACAGGACATTCTTTGGAATTTTTTCTGGAATTGGACATTGATTAAGACACTTACTTTTGTCACATAATTTTTTGTTTGGATAAAGACCAACTATATACAACCATAAGAGCATTCACCACAATCTGGACTGTACCAAGGTGCACCTTCCACAATAGGACACTTGGCCTATTAGGTCACCCTTTATCATCCGTTCATTAAGTGTATCAGCTTATTTTTATATATTTTTTATTTATTTTTTTATTTTTATTTTTATCTTCTTGTTATTGTAACATGGATCCATGATTTTTTATTACTGTGTATGTTTTATAAGAAGTTCACTGATATTTTAAACAACTGTGTGGAATAAACATTTTAAACTTTAACCACCATTTTATAAACGCTATTTTTAACATCTCTGCACATATACTCTACAACCTACATTGAGGGTACTATAATTTACAACCCACATTGTGGGTACTATTCTTTAACTATCATCCTATTTGGGGCTCCCTTCCCCATCCTCAGCCTATCTGGCGCTCACCTCCACTTCCTATCGATTTATCTTTACATTGGGTACACTAGGGTACCCGCTGAGGAGAGCTAGAGGTATTCCCTATCCCCTTTTCCCCTCATCTGTTTTTTGCGCAGGATATACATCCCATCTTCTAACTGATAATTCGCCTAGCTAGTATACCCAGCAGCAGAACAGATTCCATCCCATTTAGTCCATTTAGTTCATAGTTCAAACATGGAAGATCTACACATACTAAGAAGAGAAATTAGTTTAGATATCCGCACTGATATGGACAGCTCACCTGACATAGACCCAGATCGATTAGACATTCTTTCAATATTCAGAGATTTAGAGAAATCTTTAGTCGCTGAAGTAAAATATAAGGCAGAAATTTCGTTTCTGAGAAAATGTTTGGAATTAGACCTCATCCCCCGAGGTCTGAGCATACATAAAGACTGTGCTTTCCCAATATCAGATCCATTATACGTAGAGAAATGGACAAATATTCTCTTGGAGGCATCTAGGAATCTAATTAAGCTTATCATAGAATATAGAAGCTCTCTTCTAACTAAATTAGACCTAGATATTAAAGATGATGAAACAATGCTAAATAACATTGAGGTTACAGAGGCAGAAGAAAAAGAGATTACTGAAAGAAAGAACACGATGTTCAAGAAAGTCACTAAAGTGAGAGAAGATATAATTGCAAACAAGATGAAAAAGCTAAATAGAGAATTGGAGGGCACTAAGAGAACTGATCCCATTGAAGCCCAGTCTGACACACCATCTCAGATTGCAAAATCTAAAGAGACTACTTCACACCAAGCCGGAAACAATGTGGACAGAGAAATAGGAAACGGATGGAATTTAGTGAAATACGGCAAGAAACAACCGAATAACCATAACAAGTCGAATACCAATCACCAAGAGTCAAACCGATACAAGACAAGGAGAGACTCATATAATGTACAATTTCAAGAAAGAAATCGTGAAACTTGGGACAGACCCGCTTGGCAATATGATGGGCGTGGTCACTATCAGAACACTTATGGTCGTAACCAGTATTACCAGAAGAAGAATAATAATGGATATTACTCAAATTATGAGAATAAACGCAATCTCAATCATCATTCGAATTCTTATTATCGTCCGTATCACTATAGAGGAAATCCACACATACCATACCATGTGAATCACTATCAATATGAAGAAAGAGAATTTGATAGACCTAGATTCCAAACAAGGTATGAAGAGGACAGGAGAGACCTCCATCTGGAAGAGAGAGATGATGTGTTTGACCACAGGAGAAGAGATTCTGACCAGAGAGAACCCAGAGGAAATTTCCGTTACAACCACCGGAACAGAAGTACAGACCATAGCAGGAATAGAAAAGGAGGATATCATGAGAATGTTGATCAGAGAGACCATTACCAGGACAAAGAAAGAAGGAAATCAAGAATGCATGGTTCAAGATCACAAGAAGAACATAATAAAGGTTCAGAATTACAAGAAGGACACGATAAAGTGACATACACCACAGAAGTAATAAACATGCCAGCCTCTACCTCAGAGTCAGCTTTTTTAGGGGAAAACCCCTTACCACCAAGAGTAAAAGAAAAAATACAGAGAAAGAGGAAAAACACAGACTCGGAAGACCAAGAAACTGTCATACAACAAAAAAGAAGACCCGCAGAGGAAAAAGAAGCGGTACAGCACTAAGGAAATCAAAAACAACAAAATTACAGAAAGAAACGTGCACATATGAAGGGACTCCCCACACATTGCAGACTGATCCTCCAGTCACAAAAAAGGTGACCAAGGGTATATACAATCTGAGTTCGAGAGAATTAACTACACAAGAAGAAGCAATCTTATCCCATGGCCTAAGTTTTGCACCCACCAACTGCCTGAACAAATTTCAGGCGTTCATCAGCACGAAAGAATTTGTGAGGAAGTTAACACTGAAACGCTACTTCCTCAAGTCTCCAATTGAACGCAACTACATAGCCTCAGTTGACAATGATCAATTTTTACACACAGGTTTGAGACCGAAATCCACCTTTTACCCGGTGGGAAGCAAAGGGTCTGCGATTGAAACCTTTGAAACAAATGTCTGCAATGACATCAGGAAACTGAGTCAGAATAGACTTAAAAAAGTACGTTTCAATCTATCCAGATCCCAGATGGGTACTATTAAAAGGCTTGAGAAAGACCACCAATTTACCATTAAACCTGCCGATAAAGGCGGAGCTATCGTTGTGATGGACAAGTGTAAATACGAGGAAGAGTGCAATAGAATTTTGAGTGATTCCAAGACATACAAGAGGTTACTCAGTGACCCAATAGGTAAATTCACAAAAGACTTGGAAGACTTGACCACCAAAGCGAAAACACTGGGGATACTTAATCAGAAAGAATACAACTACATTATGGTTAAACACCCCATTACCCCAGTGTTTTACCAACTTCCTAAGATACATAAATCGGTGGTCAACCCTCCAGGGAGACCGATCATATCGGGGATTGGGGCGATATCAAGCAACATGTCAGAATATGTAGATAAAATCCTTCAAAAACAGGTCACCAATCTTCCATCTTATTTGAGGGATTCTACACAAATTCTGACAATATTGGATAATCTGAAATGGGAAGAATCATTCATTATGGCAACTTGCGATGTAGTTTCGCTATACACGAGCATACCACATGAAGGAGGCATCGAAGCTGTAAAGTTCTTTCTCTCTAAAGACCCATGTATTCCTGAAGCACAATGCACTTTTGTTTTAGATAGTATTTATTATATTTTAACCCACAATTATTTTAATCATGACAAGAAATTTTATCACCAACAATGTGGAACAGCGATGGGGACCAGGTTCGCGCCTAGCTATGCTAATCTTTACATGGGCCAGTGGGAGCAAATTTTCTGGGAATCCTGCCCAGCTAGTGTGGACCTGGTCCTCTACGTAAGATATATTGATGATATTTTCCTCATTTGGAAGGGCTCTATGGAAGATCTGCATTACACCATAGAAGTTATGAATAAGAATATAAAAAATCTGAGATTCACCTATGAATGTAATAAACAGTCTATACACTTCCTGGACCTTAAGATAGAAATAGAGAATGGAAAATTTGTTACTTCGACCTTCTTTAAGGAGGTCAACTGTAACAATTACATTCATAATGAAAACTGCCATCACAAAGTTTGGAAGGAAAATATTCCCAAGGGGCAACTCTTGAGGATTAAAAAGAACTGTTCGGATCCGAAAAAGTGGGAAGAACAAAACCAGGTACTAAAACAAAGATTCATTGATAGAGGATATAAAGAGACACTACTAGAAGAAAAAATTGAAGAAGTTAAAACCATTGATAGAAAAACCCTCCTAAAATATAAAACCAGAGAGAGGACAGTGATATCGGAAGACAATATAGATGTCCCTTTTATCACAGAATACTGTGAAAACAAACACATTATAGAAAATATCTATAGAAAGCACTGGCCACTTTTAAAGGACAACGACATCTTGGGAGAATTATTAATGCCACACCCGAAATTTATTTATAGGAAGACGAATAATTTAAAGAACAGATTGGCCCCGAGTGTTCCTAAACAAATAATGGGCGCAGTGGTAGGCCAATGCAATAAGAAGATTAAGGGTTTTTTCCCATGCCCGAACTGTAAGGCGTGTAAAAATGGTTGGAAAACAACCTCATTCTCATCTGCACACACTAAATAAAAATTTATGATTAACAATCTGATAATATGTGGCGATCATAATGTCATATACCTTATTGAATGTCCATGTAAATTACAATACGTAGGACAAACTTCTAGACATCTGAAAGACAGAATGAGGGAGCACATACTATGTATAGAGAGAAAAAGTATAGACACAGCACTATACAAACATTTCACAACTAAACATGGAGGAAATATCAGAGAAATGAAATTCTGTGGAATAGAAATAGTGAGAAAAAATTGGAGAGGAGGGAACCATGAGCACAAATTACTCCTACATGAATCAAAATGGATATTTTCCCTGAATTGCCTGTACCCTAAGGGCCTAAACAATAAAGAAGATCTCTCTAATTTGTTCAGTCTCACAAAATAAAGTTTAACTACTGGTTAGCAGAGACACCTATTCCCCTATCCTCCATTATCTATCCAGTCTTATCCCTCCCTCATTTTATCCAGATGTATAGGTCTTTACAGGATTTTCTAATCATACGAGTGTAGGCTTAATGTTAGCCAAGACTTCCTCCTGTAATACCGGATCAATATTCATTGTTTACCCACTTATATACCATAGAGGAGGCCTCCACTGTCCTCTCAGTGCTCGTTCATCTTTGTATTATCCCATCTGATGGTCCTATTTAGTCTCATACATTATACGGTCCTATCTGGTTTTATAAAATTTTAAAATATTTTTAAAATATTTTAAAATATTGTTCAATTATTTTATTGTAATATTTTATTGGATTATTCTATTGGACTATTTTATTGCAGTATTTTATCACCTGATCATGATCTGGCACCATTGTTTTTACACTAGCTATGTGCAGCAATTTGTACTAGTGTCACTCTGATTTTAGGAGGTCCCCATTACATATTAGCTATTATTATATTTTAATATTATCATGGTTTTATCATATCCTGGTCTTAGTACCATGCTATTATCGCATTTTTATCACACTGTATTTTATTAACGTTTTTTCAATTTGCCTTTTTATCATGTTTCTGTAATGTGATACATGCTATACCACAAGATGATATCCTCTACTCCCAATTAATGATTTTATAATTGTTTTATACTTATCATCCACATGCATTGCATCGATCATTGTAAGACGTTTATATATTTGAATTGAAATATAACGTACACTTGACTATTCAATTTGGTGAACATTATTCACGTATGTACCTATGTTTGTTAATTATCTATAGGCAGCTTAGATTAATATTACACAAATTTCCATGATCTCACGTTAGAAGTATCAGCGCTTAGTAGAAGTGTAAACATGAAACTACCGAAACCGGAAGTGCTAGAAAATAATGATACCGGAAGTGAAAAAAGTAAATAAATGAAACATGTGCTTAGCGAAACTAGCAGTGAGAAAGAACGTAATACTCCTAATACCCAGTAATTATCTAAAGGCAGCTTAGATTGGTAATTTAATATTACACAATTTTCCATGATCTCACGTTAGAAGTATCATCGCTTAGTAGAAGTGTAAACATGAAACTACCGAAACCAGAAGTGCTATAAAATAGCGATACCGGAAGTGAAAAAAGTAAATAAATGAAACATGTGCTTAGCGAAACTAGCAGTGAGAAAGAATAAAAATAAAAATCGGAAGCACCAGTAAATAATGGCAACAGAAGCCGCCATATAATAAACCAAGTAGGTTGGTTTATCAAATAAACAGAGAGTCACTAAAGTATAAGCATCACTATTCACTTATAGGATATAAGCCAACACCATTATCGTAAACACAAGGGAAACCGGAAGTGAACATAGCAAACGTTAGCGAAACCGGAAGTGCAGGTGAAAAATAATTTTATGAAATATGTCAACTAAGGGCACATATGTAAAGGGAGTACTCCAAATAGAAATGGCCCTGAGAACACACTAACAGTTAAAGATACAGTTTTTTAACAACACAATTGAAACGAAACTCTTGCCCATACCCACAATGCATTCAACAGGAAGGGAGCGTGGCCTATTAGCTTTTGGCGCCCAAACACCAGCCACAGTTCTCATAAATTCTGTTAGCTTACTCACAATGTTAGTCTTGATAAAGGCCAGGAGTACATGGCCGAAACGCGTCGACTGATTTGAGTAAGCCTAATACTGATATATCAACTGAACAGTTTGTATATATTATAGTATTGTTTGTTTTCTTTACAGGTTTTTTCACAGTTTTATTTGTTCTTTATCGCATCAACACTGAGCCACTGCTCCATTGCACAGAAATCACTACATCACATTGGATACTTTGGATTAACTTTTGATAATACTTATTTTGCTACACATTTTTTTGAGGATTTTCTCATTTTGAATTATTATTTTTTGCAAGGCCACTATTTTTTATCATAATTTTCCTTATTTTTATTACATCAAGTGATCACATTTTTTTCACATTTTTTTACATTTTTTCAAGCACAGGACATTCTTTGGAATTTTTTCTGGAATTGGACATTGATTAAGACACTTACTTTTGTCACATAATTTTTTGTTTGGATAAAGACCAACTATATACAACCATAAGAGCATTCACCACAATCTGGACTGTACCAAGGTGCACCTTCCACAATAGGACACTTGGCCTATTAGGTCACCCTTTATCATACGTTCATTAAGTGTATCAGCTTATTTTTATATATATATATATATTTTTTTTTTTTTTTTTTTTTTTTTTTTTATCTTCTTGTTATTGTAACATGGATCCATGATTTTTTATTACTGTGTATGTTTTATAAGAAGTTCACTGATATTTTAAACAACTGTGTGGAATAAACATTTTAAACTTTAACCACCATTTTATAAACGCTATTTTTAACATCTCTGCACATATACTCTACAACCTACATTGAGGGTACTATAATTTACAACCCACATTGTGGGTACTATTCCTTAACTATCAGCCTATTTGGGGCTCCCTTTCCCATCCTCAGCCTATCTGGCGCTCACCTCCACTTCCTAATGATGTCTACTTTCCTCTGAAGATGCAGTTTATCCTTTTTTTCCTTTCCTTAAAGTTTATCCTTAAACCTAAAATACCAAGTTTGCATAAAGACTACTACTGTAGTGCGCTATAGCAGCTATGGGACACAAAATAATAAAATATATTTTACACAAAGTTATTGATCATAGATGAATAAATATATAAAGATCTGGCTCACGGGCTGAAATGCCTTGCAGTAATCTAGCATACTCTTATGTCCCTATGGAGGAACCATACAAAATTCTGCCAAAGCTGAATCCCATGCTTCATAGGAACCGCATTGGTCTTCTTTCTGGAGCTGGGCGACTTTAATAGAGGACGAGCCAGTGTCTTCCAAGCGAAGAGACCACACCTCAGGTAGACGTTTGCTAGTTTCATTTTGACAGTTCAATTCAATACCTCCTTAACACATTTTGGGAATAGGGAGCTAATAATTATACAGATAGTGAATGTAAGATGGATAATATTTGTGGACAAAGTTTCCTATGAGTAATGTGAACACTAAATGATAAAACATCTTTTGGAGATTATAGTTTGATTTAATGAGAGAAATTACATTGAAAAAAATGCAATTTTTACTCATACATAATATTATTTTTATACACAGTATATTTGTTGATATTTTAAATAATGTACTTTTTATGGAACATTCCCCAGGGATCAAATTTTATCAAATTTCTTAAAAATTAGAGTGATGTATATATTTATTCATTTGTGATCAATAAATTGTGTAAAATATAATAGGTTAGATTAAGAGTGGAGCTCTTTTTAACCCTTCCGCTCAAGCGTTAATGGTGCTAGAAGTAAGCTTTTTGTGCTCGTTGGGTTGCACACGTATTATAAGTTAAAAGTAAACTATTTTCACTTGCTCGCTAATCCGACAAGCATAAAAAGCAGAAGTTAGAATATTGCGTGCGCTTTCACGTATTCTCCCATAGAATTTAATGGAGGAAAAAAAGTAGAAAAATAATCCTAAAACCCTATTCGCATCTATCTGATTGTGAGTGTAACTGTAATTTGTAATGTATTTTTGTTGGGTTTTGTGCAACTTTTTTGTTTCGCAAAACAGTTAGCCAGAGCTCTGAGGATGCGGTAATCATTCTAGTGTAAATAGCGATTGTGCTAAAGCAATCACATTCACTTTCTACTTGTATCACCAACGGTAAACCCGACGAGCTAAAACACCCAAAATAAACCCCTTATTGCTCACACATAATTTTTAGTGCCCCAATCGTAATCTGGGACAATAAATTTTATTATATTGGGTCCATAGCTGTTACAGCGCTCTACAGTAGTAGTCTTTATCCAAGTTTATCCTTTTTTTTCTTTCCTCTGAGTGGTTGCAGTTTCTTCTTTTTTTTTCCTCAGGGATATGCAGTTTATCATTTTTTCCTTATCTCAGAGAGCTGCATTTTATCCTGCAGACTACAGAATCCTGACACTCGCCATTGTGTTACACAGTACAGGGGCTCATGCACGTCTGTCCCTGGGTGACCATAACACAAGGGATAAATTAAATATACTCAAGAGGCTTTTTACGCTTTATGTACCTAGACCACAAGGAAAATATTAATTGACAGTTTTATATGTTTTTAAAACATTTATTTTGAATGCATATTATTTGAAATGTAGTGTCTCACTGCTCTAATAAAGCAGAATTTTATTTAGTATTATAGAGAATCTGATATAATGCATTTAATATGATTGCTTTCCCCATATTTGGTTATTTCTCTTCTTTATATTTATTTTGTAAAAGTGTTTGGTGTGTTGAAAAAAACAAACAAGATGTTACCTCACAAGAAACACTGAAGTGTATGTTTAAATTAGTGCAGAATACTTTAAATTGGTTTAGCAAAGAGGAGTGAAATGACACAGCATTGAATGGGTCAAATTCTAAAAATAAATCACTCATGGATGTCTAATAAAAACAAAATTAAAAAAAAGAAACCCACCACCAATTATTTTGTGTACTTTCATATAACGTTTCTCTGCAAATTGAATTATTTTCTATTCCAACTAGAGTTACCTTGCATATTTAAAGGGGCATGAAACCCACATTTTTGAGATTTAGAGAGTGCACACACTTTTTAAAAAGTCTCCAATGTACTTCTATTATTAAATTTGCTTTGTTCCTGTGGTATTCTTTGTTGAAAAGATACGTAGGTAAGTATTAAATATGAACATATCTGGAATAATACATGGCAGAAAATAGTTCTGCCGTCTAATGGTCTTGCAAATCTATAACATTCTTTCACAACTTTTGCCATATAGTGCTAAAGATAAGGTGACCAGATTTTTAAAATAAAATCCGGGGACATTTTTATTATTATTGGCAAATGGTAAAAGACATTTATAAGCATATTTTCCTCAAATTATATATGCAGTGTATTTGGTATGTGTTTATGGAGTGATTGTTTGAGATTTACGTTATTTCTAACATTTCGTCCATGTGAGATAAAAAAAGACTTTTTAGAATTTGTTGGGATATGTCTACCAAACACTTTCTCACACACATGCGCTCACACACACATGCTGTCTCTCTCACACAGACACACACATGCTGTCTCACACACACATGCTGTCTCTCTCTCACACATACACATATGCTGTCTCACGCACACAGTCACACACACAAACTGTTTCACACACACACACTGTCACACACATACACTGTCACACACACACTCTGTCACACATACACACACTGTCACATACACACACTCTGTCACACATACTGTCACACACTGTCTCACACAACACTGTCACACACACACACACACACACACTGTCTCTCACTCACACACTGTCACACACACACATACTGTCACACACACACACTGTCACACACACACACACACTGTCTCACACAACACTGTCACACACACACACTGTCTCACACACACACACTGTCACACATACTGTCACACACACACTGTCTCACACAATACTGTCACACACACGCGCTGTCTCACACTCACACACACTGTCACACACTCTCTCTCTCTCACACACACACTGTCTCACACAGATGCTCTCTCTGCCACACACACAAATTCTCTCTCACACACAAAAAATGTTCTCTTTCCTACAGATGGTTTCTCTAACACTAACAAATACAGATCTCACTCTCTAACACAAGGTGTCTCACACACTCTCACAGAAACAAGTAGTAACACTGACATTCAGTAGCTGTCTCAACAACTCACAAAGATAATAACTCATGCTGAGCTTCCCCACAGCAATTTTTTTTTTCAAACTCACCTAAGAAAAACATGCAAGAAGCTTCTTAAAAAAACTTAAAGGGACATGAAACCCCAAATTTTTATTTCATGATTCAGATAGAGAATAGCCTCAGAATACAATTTTAAACAACTTTCCAATTTACTTCTATTATTTAATTTGCTTTCTTCTCTTGTTATCCTTTGCTGAAAGGTTTATCTATGAAAGCTCAGGAGCAGCAAAGAACCTAGCTTCTAGCTCCTGATTGGTGGCTGCATAAATATACTGATTGTCATTGGCTCACCCATGTGTTCAGTTAGAAACCAGTAGTGCATTGCATTTTTTTGGGTTTCATGACCCTTTAATATTCCTGATAGGGGTGCAGCCACTGGTCATGTGACATACCAATGTCACAGAATCCTCCCCAGTTGCTTCCAAATTGGGTGATAGTATGGGGGTGTAATAACATTTTGGTTTTAGAGAATCAGGAGATCAGGGAAACAATATTATAAAAAAAACAGCAATTAAAAATATCTTTATATTAATTAAGCAATAGTACCTGATAGATAGAGGCTTGACTGTCAGGCACTGAGGACTTGCAGTGTTAATCTCACTGGCTGCTTACTGTGACAGACAGCTCAGGAGGCAGCAGGGTTCACCGGCTGGTGGCTGATGCAAAAGGACCCAGGGAGCAATGAGCTTGCAGCCAGTCCTGCTTCTAGTGTCTCT
The DNA here is from genome assembly GCF_027579735.1 of Bombina bombina. Taxonomy (NCBI): domain Eukaryota; kingdom Metazoa; phylum Chordata; class Amphibia; order Anura; family Bombinatoridae; genus Bombina; species Bombina bombina. Next base: position 109,273,096 of record NC_069505.1, on the reverse strand, counting down.
TGCTGCCTGTGTGCCCCATCTCTCACTTAGCTCAGGGATCTTTTCCTGCAATAAGGATCTAATTGAGCTGAGCTTGAGTGTGGAGAGAGCACAGAGGGAGAAGTTTGAATAAGCACCTCCCCCTAAAAGCCTGCATGGTACAGGATTCCAGATTTGTTTTAGCGTTCTGCAAATCCATGAGTGAGGAGAGGTGGGCGGGGCTAAGGTGCAACCTAAAAAAAAACGGTAGGAGAGTAGTACAGTACACTGCCACCTCTTCTTCTGTCTAAATCATTTCACACAGTTTATAGTTATTGCCTGCGCTTGCTGAACAAAACACAAACACACTCACAGTGCATGTGCTGCTGACTGCACTGATTCCCACTTCTGCACCGTGCCACCGCTAGTAGTAGCTCTGCCCCTTGCCAGCTGAAAGTGCTGAAGGTGTTAGAAATGAATGTGTTTTAACAGGCGTGGAGCAGACCATCCGTCTTCCGGGGACATTTCTGGGGACATAATTTGTTCGGGACAGTTTCCTCAATTCAGGGATTGTCCCCGGAAATCGGGGACGTCTGGTCACCCTAGCTAAAGAGAGTGAGACGTGCACACTCCTGAACATATCTCCCTGCTTTTCAACAAAGACACTAACAGAATGTGGACAATTTGATAAAATAAGTAAATTGAAAAGTTGTTTAAAAGTAAAACAGACCTTGTTATAATAGTGTCACCATAGGAAGGACTAACCCGCTGCCCTTAAGCTGTCACAGTGCCAATTACCACTTAAAAACTTAAAATATTAAAAACAAAAATATTGAGGGTGGGAAGGAAGAGATGCTGTCACATTAGAGAAGAAGGCCTCTAGTTATCAAGCCGTCTACTTACCTGCCTTCGCCGGCCCCAATACGCCCGCCTAAGTTAGCCTACCATCGCACCGCGGACCTGAACACGTTCGCCAAAGTTATCAAAAAAGCTGTCAAAAAGCTGCGCACCAAGTATGGGGCGATGAGCAGCGGACTGTGATAGTTAACACTCATCCGATCTCGCTGCTCTTCGGCTTTTTCCCAGCTTTATTGATAAGCTGTCACTAAGCTCCCACACTAAACTACACTGTTCTACCCCCTATACCGTCGCCCCCGGAGCCCCCCGCAACTAAATAAAGTTATTAACCCCTAAACCGCCGCTCCTAGACCCCGCCGCAACTATAATAAATGTATTAACCCCTAAACCGCCGCTCCCGGACCCCGCCGTCACCTATATTAAACTTATTAACCCCTAATCTGCCCCCCCTGACACCGTCGCCACCTATAATAAATTTATTAACCCCTATCCTGACCCTCTACACTGCCGCAACCTATAATAAAATTATTAACCCCTAAACCTAAGTCTAACACTAACCCTAACACTCCCCTAACTTAAATATTAATTAAATAAATCTAAATAAATATTACTCTTATTAAATTAGTTATTCCTATTTAAAACTAAATACTTACCTGTAAAATAAACCCTAAGATAGCTACAATGATATTAATAATTAGCGCTGCGGAATCTGTTGGCGCTCTACAAATAACCGATAATAATAATAATAATAATAATTACATTATAGCTATTTTAGGGTTTATATTTATTTTACAGGTAACTTTGTATTTATTTTAACTAGGTACAATAGCTATTAAATAGTTAATAACTATTTAATAACTACCTAGCTAAAAGAAATACAAAATTACCTGTAAAATAAATCCTAACCTAAGTTACAATTAAACCTAACACTACACTATTGTTAAATTAATTAAATAAATTACCTACAAGTAGCTACAATTAAATACAATTAAATAAACTAACTAAAGTACAAAAAACCCCCACTAAATTACAGAAAATAAAAAAAGTTTACAAGAATTTTAAACTAATTACACCTAATCTTAGCCCCCTAATAAAATAAAAAAAAACAAAATAATAAAAGTCCCTACCCTATACTAAATTACAAGGTAACCAGCTCTTTTACCAGCCCTTAAAAGGGCCTTTTGTGGGGCATGCCCCAAAGTAATCAGCTCTTTTGCATGTAAAAAAAAATACAACCCCCCCCAACATTAAAACCCACCACCCACATACCCCTACTCTAACCCAAACCCCCTTAAATAAACCTAACACTACCCCCCTGAAGATCTCCCTACCTTGAGTCATCTTCACCCAACCGGGCCGAAGACTTCATCCAATAGGGCCGTAGAGGACATCCAGACTGGCAGAAGTCTTCATCCTATCCGGGCAGAAGAGGACATCCGGACCGGCAGACATCTTCATCCAAGCGGCATCTTCTATCTTCATCCATCCGACGAGGAGCGGCTCCATCTTCAAGACCTCCGGCGCGGAACATCCTCCTTCCCCGACGACTACCCGATGAATGAAGGTTTCTTTAAGTGACGTCATCCAAGATGGCGTCCCTCAAATTCCGATTGGCTGCTGGGATTCTATCAGCCAATCAGAATTAAGGTAGGAAAAATCTGATTGGCTGATTGAATCAGCCAATCAGATTCAAGTTCAATCGGATTGGCTGATCCAATCAGCCAATCAGATTGAGCTCGCATTCTATTGGCTGTTCCGATCAGTATGTAAGTATTTAGTTTTAAATAGGATTCATTTAGTTAATAAGAGTAATTTTTATTTAGCTTTATTAAAATAATATTTAAGTTAGGGGGGTGTTAGGGCTAGTGTTAGACATAGGTTTAGGGGTTAATTAGTTTAATATAGATGGCGGCGGTATAGGGGGGCAGGATAGGGGTTAATAAATTTATTATAGGTGGCGATGTTGTAGGGGGGGCAGATTAGGGGTTAATAAGTTTAATATAGGTGGCGGCGGGGTCCGGGAGTGGCGGTTTAGGGGTTAAACAATTTATTTAGTTGCGGCGGGGTAGGGGTTAATAAATTTATTATAGGTGGCGGTGGTATAGGGGGGCAGGATAGGGGTTAATAGGTATTATGTAGGTGGCGGCGGGGTCCGGGAGCGGCGGTTTAGGGGTTCATATATTTATTATAGTTGCGGCAGGGTCCGGGAGCGGCGGTTTAGGGGGTAATACATTTATTTAGTTGCGGCAGTGTAGGGGGGGCAGATTAGGGGTGTTTAGACTCGGGGTACATGTTGTTGGGTGTAACATGTTGCTGGGTGTTAGGTGCAGACATCTCCCATAGGAATCAATGGGATATCGGGCAGCAGCGAACATGAACTTTCGCTATGGTCAGACTCCCATTGATCCCTATGGGATCCGCCGCCTCCAGGGCGGCAGATTGAAAACCAGGTACGCTGGCCCGGAAAAGTGGCGAGCGTACCTGCTAGTCATTTGATAACTTCCAAAAGTAGTCAGATTGTGCCGAACTTGCGTTCGGGAACATCTGGAGTGATGTAAGAATCGATCTGTGTCGGACTGAGTCTGGGGGATCGAAGCTTACGTCACTATATTCTACTTTTGCCGGTTTGTAGGGCTTGATAACTAAGGCGAATCAGCCTCGCCACAAATACGCTGTGAAATTCCAGCATATTTGAGGTTGACGGCTTGATAACTAGAGGCCAAAATGTCAAGCACACCTTTCACCTTCCCCTTTACATAACCCCCACCCGAATACAAACAAAACCTTCCACTCCTGAGTTTAATCTAATGGAAGTTTCCAAGCCAATGTAGATGGATAGTTAGAAAGAAAGATAGATAGAAAGATAGATAAATAGATAGAGACAACTAGATTACAAGTGGTGTGTTGTAAGTTGAAAGTAAATGCAACTGCAAATTAAATTTGTGCTTGTCAGGTTAGCGGGACTGAATTCCTTGCTTTAAGGTCAGGGCTAAATAAAAAGTTGCACCAGACACAGCATAAATACATTAAAATAAAGTGTTACACTCATATATAAACTGTCTAAAAAATATTCACATAAATATTTAAAATAAAAAGGGTTGAGGGTTAAATGGTATATTGTAAATTATAAGGTATTTAAATGGAAAGGGCAACAATGTATATATACATATACATGTCCATCCTTTCCCTTTACATACCTCCATCAGAACCCACCCCCAGTCTAATCTCCCACTTACTTGTTCATCATAATTTCTTACTAGAGTGGAACTAGCAGCCTAATAGAAGTTTCCAAGCCAATGTAGATAGATAGAGTGATAGATAGATATATAGATAAATACAAATAGATAGATAGATGATAGATGATAGATAGATAGATCATAGAGAGATAGATAGATGATAGATAGAGAGATAGATAGATTTTGATACCCCTTTAATCAGGTTCTTTTTACTTAGTTTATGTAAAAATAGGTCAGGGCCAAATTACATTTTAAAGTTGCATTTATAGGAAATGAAGAGCAGGATGAATGAAGAACCCTGAAGAGCTTAGAGATTTTTGCAGAACTGACAGTTTGGTTCCTAACAGACACAGACCTGTCTGTCAAAATATTTAATGCAGACATCTACTCTGTACATGGGTGTTTTAAAAAGTTTATTTCATTTAAATAAGAAATTAAATCTCATTTTATATGCTAATCCGGTGTAACATCTGGAGCACTAGAGAGCTTTCATTAAAGGATACTTTTAATGTTTCCTTAATGTGATATAACGATATTTCGAGCAGAATGACACCTGTCTTGTCAAAAGAATACATTTTGTTTATTAACAACATTAAAAGTTAAGGTCACAAAAAAAGCTTAACGTGCAAAACAAAACAATTTTATTTAGAATTTTTTGCAAAAGTACTAAATAGCTGGATTGATTGTAATATATTTAGTTGAAGAGGGTTTTGCAAGTAATGCATATTTTTTTACAACTCAACTTTATACAGTCTATGATTAAGGCATACATTGCCGAAACGCGTTAGTCATGTTCCTGCTGAGATCATGTTCTGATTTCATTATGTCAATTTCTCCATAATAAAATGTTATCTAAATGTGCCTAGAGGTTCACTGGAAATTTGTTTGTTTTATGCTTATTGCTGTTAATACCTAGCTTGAGCCTTGGAACGTGGGCTATCCAACAGCGTTACTGATCGTGATATCATCGTGGGTACCCCAGTCAGCAGCATGAGCGACTTACACGCAGTGAGGAAGTAAAGAAGTCCAGAAAGGGAACAGCACATGGGAGTAAAGAAAGTGCACGGTAGACCTAGGGCGCTGCCAAGCCCTAATACACATGAACAAAGATAAGCAGGGTCTCCAGCACTTTATCAAACAAACTTTATTTGAACACAAATAGCGACGTTTCGGTGTCACAGCACCTTATTCAAGCATGAATAAGGTGCTGTGACACCGAAACGTCGCTATTTGTGTTCAAATAAAGTCTGCTTGATAAAGTGCTGGAGACCCTGCTTATCTTTGTACACGCAGTGAGGAGGAGCCCCAGGAAGCAACAGTGTGTTTGTACTCACCAAAAGCCGGATGATTATAGTCAAGAGGCTGAATTGGAGTAAGTGGGGACCCGGACCTAGTGTTCCTCCGAAGGGTGAATGAGACACATGGTAAGATTAACCGGTGAGCGATCCGCTTTGGGCTTCCACTGTGCCGGCACTTAATTTGTGAAGTGAGTAGGGGTACTTGAAAATTGGTCCCAGTAATAGGGCTTTTAACATCACACACGTGGAACCATTCAGAAGGGAGTGTTCTGTTTGGTGTAACTTTATATGTGTGTCAGAATGTACCTTTCAGAATAAAATGTATTTAAGTGGCTTTTTCAGGCGCACAGGTTCTCTGTTTAAAGGGACAGTCAACACCAGAATTGTTGTTGTTTAGAAAGATAGATAATCCCTTTATTACCCATTCCCCAGTTTTGCATAACCAAAACAGTTATAATAATACAAATTTTACCTCTGTGATTACCTTGTATCTAAGAATCTGCAGACTGCCCCCTTATTTAAGTTCTTTTGACAGACTTGCATTTCAGCCAATTAGTGCTCACTCCTAAGTAACTTTATGTGCATGAGCTCAGTGGTTTTAACACACATGAACTAACGCCCTCTAGTGGTGAAAAACTGTCAAAATGCATTCAGATTAGAGGCGGCCTTCAAGGTCTAAGAAATTAGCATATGAGCCTACCTAGGTTTAGCTTTCAACTAAGAATACCTAGAAAACAAAACAAAATTGGGGATAAAAGTACATTTTAAAAGTAATTTAAAATTGCATGCCCTATTTAAATCATGAAAGTTTATTTTGGACTTGACTTTCCCTTTAAGAACATATCTGCCTGAAACTTGATAAATCTTCCTTTAAAAGTTATTTTACATTGGGGAACCTGCACCAATTATGGGCCACATTACAAGTGGGGCGCTATTTAGCTCTTTCCCTTGTGCACAAACACCGCCTAAAGTAAACTTTCAATGTGTGCCGGTTATCGCATGTACTGCAAGTTGAAAGTAAAATGTTTGTGTGCGAGTGAAAGATGCCACACACTAACTTGAGGACATTGAATACATATCAATGGTGCTAATTTCTTCTCCCCATAGACTAATTAATTAAGCTCTCTATTTGTATTTTTTTACATTCCAATGTTCTTTACATAGAAGAAAATGTTCTATTTATTTTTAAATATCTATCTATCTATCTATCTATCTATCTATCTATCTATATATATATATATATATAGCAACAAAGTTAGAATATTTGGTTACAAGGAGTGTCCTCAGACAAGCCCCAAAAGCGCTCACACCCAAAGGATTCCTATTTCTGTAATATATTAATTCTGCATGATATTAATCTATAATATATTCAGAGGAAGGAAACAGCCAGTCCAAAAATAGAAAACTAAGATAAGTCCCTCAGACGTGTCTAAAAATAGATACACAAAAGGATATGAGATGGCGCTAGATACAGCTCATATCTATGAGCTGTTTGTATTCTAAGTGAATTTCCTTATAAGTACTGCTTGTCAATGACAAAATGTGGATGACACATGTAATATACTATATTTGTGTTGTATCTACATATAATGATACCACTTGAAAACATATATGACATATAGAAAACTGTACAATGTAACAATGAGAGAAACAAAAAAAATAAAAGTCCTTTTAAATTCTAAAACATTCTTTAAAAGGTTCTTAATCCCAATGAGTGAAAATGTCCAACAGAAAGTGTTCCTGCACCCAATCAGATGTGCATTTACTTTCACAGACCTCAATCGATATGAGGTAAGTAGATGCTGTGTATAATCAATCACCTCCACCCTTAGTGAGGCAACTAAATAATTCTGAATAGGGATGGGCGAATGTGTTTACCCATTACCCATTCCCCAGTTTTGCATAACCAAAACAGTTATAATAATACAAATTTTACCTCTGTGATTACCTTGTATCTAAGAATCTGCAGACTGCCCCCTTATTTAAGTTCTTTTGACAGACTTGCATTTCAGCCAATTAGTGCTCACTCCTAAGTAACTTTATGTGCATGAGCTCAGTGGTTTTAACACACATGAACTAACGCCCTCTAGTGGTGAAAAACTGTCAAAATGCATTCAGATTAGAGGCGGCCTTCAAGGTCTAAGAAATTAGCATATGAGCCTACCTAGGTTTAGCTTTCAACTAAGAATACCTAGAAAACAAAACAAAATTGGGGATAAAAGTACATTTTAAAAGTAATTTAAAATTGCATGCCCTATTTAAATCATGAAAGTTTATTTTGGACTTGACTTTCCCTTTAAGAACATATCTGCCTGAAACTTGATAAATCTTCCTTTAAAAGTTATTTTACATTGGGGAACCTGCACCAATTATGGGCCACATTACAAGTGGGGCGCTATTTAGCTCTTTCCCTTGTGCACAAACACCGCCTAAAGTAAACTTTCAATGTGTGCCGGTTATCGCATGTACTGCAAGTTGAAAGTAAAATGTTTGTGTGCGAGTGAAAGATGCCACACACTAACTTGAGGACATTGAATACATATCAATGGTGCTAATTTCTTCTCCCCATAGACTAATTAATTAAGCTCTCTATTTGTATTTTTTTACATTCCAATGTTCTTTACATAGAAGAAAATGTTCTATTTATTTTTAAATATCTATCTATCTATCTATCTATCTATCTATCTATCTATCTATCTATATATATATATATATATATATACATAGCAACAAAGTTAGAATATTTGGTTACAAGGAGTGTCCTCAGACAAGCCCCAAAAGCGCTCACACCCAAAGGATTCCTATTTCTGTAATATATTAATTCTGCATGATATTAATCTATAATATATTCAGAGGAAGGAAACAGCCAGTCCAAAAATAGAAAACTAAGATAAGTCCCTCAGACGTGTCTAAAAATAGATACACAAAAGGATATGAGATGGCGCTAGATACAGCTCATATCTATGAGCTGTTTGTATTCTAAGTGAATTTCCTTATAAGTACTGCTTGTCAATGACAAAATGTGGATGACACATGTAATATACTATATTTGTGTTGTATCTACATATAATGATACCACTTGAAAACATATATGACATATAGAAAACTGTACAATGTAACAATGAGAGAAACAAAAAAAATAAAAGTCCTTTTAAATTCTAAAACATTCTTTAAAAGGTTCTTAATCCCAATGAGTGAAAATGTCCAACAGAAAGTGTTCCTGCACCCAATCAGATGTGCATTTACTTTCACAGACCTCAATCGATATGAGGTAAGTAGATGCTGTGTATAATCAATCACCTCCACCCTTAGTGAGGCAACTAAATAATTCTGAATAGGGATGGGCGAATGTGTTTACATTCAAATTTGAATGTTAGAACGAATGTTATTGTAGAAATTAATTTTACATAATAGAATGTTAATAAGAACGAATATTCTTAAAAATTCTATTATCGAATGTTATTTACAGTTTTTGAATGTCACTTTCGAATTAGAATGTCACATTCGAATTTGAATGTCTCTTTTGAATTTGAATATCACATTCAAATTTGAATAATACATTTATAAAACACAGTTGTAGACTAGAAATACTATTTCGAATTCGAGATTCAAATTTGAATGTGATATTCAAATTTGAATGTCACATTTGAATATTACATTTATAAAACAGTATTAGAAATAAATAACTTAAATCACAAACAAAAATAATAATGTGAATAAATGTGATAAATAGGATATCAGATTGAAGGGCCTCAGTTCCTCAAATAGAGAAAAGACAAAAACACAAAATAGTGAAATATTGTTTAGACAATATTTATATACAATTGTGTGTTCAAATGACTACTCACATATGCCTGAGCTATCATCAGATCAGGTGTAAAGGCAGTCCTGAGTGCAAAGCTGTCAGGATCAGCTGTATCTGTATGTGTGTTTTTTCTCACAAACTCCCGAATCTCCAAGAAAAATGTATATAAATACTGTCTAAACAATATTTCACTAAAAATACTATTTCGAATTCAAATGCCACATTCAAATTCGAATATTACATTTATACAAAACAGTTGTAGTCTAGAAATACTATTTTGAATTTGAATGGCACATTCAAATTCGAATATTACATTTAAAAACCACAGTATTAGACTAGAAATACTGTTTTGAATTTGAATGTGACATTCAAATTTAAATGTAGCATTTTAATTTGAATATTACATTTATTAAACACAGTTGTAGACTAGAAATAATATTTTCAATTTGAATGTTACATTCAATTTCGAATATTCCCTTTCGAAATTGAATGACTACATAGCTAAACATTCTATTATTCGAACGAATATTTTTGAATTTTATTGAAAAATTCGAAAAATTTAAATTCGAAAATAGAATGTTAGAATGTTATATAAACATTCAAAATTTGATTTGCACGAATGAATGTATCAAAATTCGTTTTAAATTTCAAATTTTTAGAAACATTCACCCATTCCTAATTCTGAACCATCGAAGTTCCCCTGGGCCACTCAGTCCCCATTCTCTAGACTGGTTATGGTGCACCTTTTACGCCATTTCCATGTGGAATTTTCAAAATTTTGGAAGGTATGTGCTGATAATGTACATTCATATCTGAGAATTATGCAATTAATAAAGCAGCTTTATTTTGTCAAATAAGCATATACTGTTTTAAGTTTTTTCTAGCCATGTGCATTCCTATCGTTACTGACATAATTTTCATCACTCACTAAAATAGTAGGGTAGGACAACACTGCTATTTTTATATTGCACAAATAATAACCAGAAGGTCATGTGATTTCTCAATCAAAAATGGAGAATATTGACTGCAAAGGCTAAATTAAGGACTAGCTGAATACATTTGCCAAGGATTACATTTATATAGACATAAATCTGTCTATCTATCATGAATATATATTTTGAAAAAAGTATTTTATTTCCAAACCATGATATGGGTTGTCATGTCATCATCAGTCTTATTAAACTACTGATAAGATATATTAGTTTAGGGCTTCTTAATACAGCTAGATATCTAAATTTGGTTAGTATTCTATTCACTGCTCCCAAAATGGACATAAAACCTAAAACTCTTCATTCATTATTCAGATAGTGTATGTAACTTAAAACAACTAATGCACTTCTAGGAGCTACTGATTGGTGGCTACTTAAACTTTTTAGGTTTCATGTCCCTTTAATACAGAAAAGTGTTTTTTTACTTTCCCATAATACAGAGCAAAGGCTATTTTTTCTTCATTGCAAACCAAACATCTATAAAGATTCTTTAGTCTAGATTCTATAGACATTGGGTCAACTCTAAGATAGAGCAATATACAGATGGTAATACATTGTGCAGATCATTTCAGTATAACCATAAACAGTGTCCAAACAATAAAATGTCAACTAACAAAATGGCTGCAACATTTGTGAGTTGACATTTTACTGTTTGGACACTGTTTATGGTTATACTGAAATGATCTGCACAATATGGCACCCTCTGTCCTAAGCTCTTTGTTTAGAAACATTCGTAAAACAAGATATTCTCCAGCACCAGTGGCTATCCGTGTGCAAGCTGAAGGAGCCACTGCTTGGGGACTCCAAACAATCCAAACATCTATAAACTCAGCAGCACAACAAAGGTAAACTGTATTTAAATTTTATTCAGTACCAGGAGGAAAACATGATGTTTCGGGCTCAATTGCCCTTAATCATAATATGATCATAATATGATTAAGGGCAATTGAGCCCGAAACGTCATGTTTTCCTCCTGGTACTGAATAAAATTTAAATACAGTTTACCTTTGTTGTGCTGCTGAGTTTATAGATTTTTGTTTAGATTTAGAACATTAAGATTGTGTTGTCTGGAAGAAGTGCTGCCTATTGAAGATCATTCTAGTGAAATGCTTGTGAAATGCCGCCCCCTGCACATTTGCGGCCAATCGGGGTGTCAATCATCCTGATCATATCCGATCGGGATGATTGCTGTCCGCCACCTCAGAGGTGCTTGGATGGTGCTATAAATATATAGGGCTACATTATAAGTGGAGCACAAAAAAATCACTTCCGCAAAAGTGATATTTGCGCTGCACTTAGTAATACCAGCACACGCAAATGTGAGCTAGTATTACAAGTTAGGTGTAATGCGAACGCGACCTCACGTTTGCATTGCACAAAAGCTTTGCACACATGACAGTGCGCTTCCATAGGCTCCAATGGAAGCCTTGTTTTCATGCTGTGAGACACGGCAAAAGAACTAGTGCAGTGAATTGGGTAAGTTGCACAGCGATGGGCAGCAAATATAAATATATATGTATATGAATATATACATATATATGTATGTGTTAATATGTGTATATTCACATTTTAACACATATTAATATATATATGTATATAAGCATATATATATAAATTTATAGCGAACACACAGTCCCCATAGACACCCCACATCCGCCACTTTTAACCCCTAAAAACTCCTTAGTGCAGTTAAAAAAAATAGCTCTGACCTCTGGTTAATTTTTTGAGTAATAACCAGCCACTTGTAATGACTAGTTATTTATTGTGCGCCTGTAAATGGGCGAATTTGCCCATTTGCGGGCGCACAATAAATTAGAGCTCAATTTGTAATCTAGCCCATAGTCTCTGGCATTGTACAGTTCAGCATCCTCTTCCTTGCTCTTATATCCTAGCGGTAAATATTCATCTAAACAATGTTTTCGTTTAGGGATAAATATGGATACTGGGAACCTTAAATTAATAATAATGTAATGTAAATAATATCAGAAAAAAATAACCTAACTCTCCAATGGCAAAAAGATTTGGGCTTTGAACTCTAATACATATGCTTTGTAGGATTGAATACTTAATGAATTTTAGTTTATGAGACCTTCTGACTATTTCAAAGCAACAGATTGATATTTGTAAAATCAACAAGAATAACATAGCCTCATTCACATGCAGTAGGTACGTAAGTAATTATGCCTGTATAAAATCATCACTGTGAGAATATTAGCAAACTGCCTATTGCTTTACATGGTTCTGACCCCCCCCCCTAAACCCCCCCCCCAAAAAAAAACAGAAAGCTGTAATGGCTTTGTTTATGCTTGTAAACATCAGAATAAGCTAGTAAATAATTTAATTTAATAGCATATGTAGATGATAATGTGCTTTGATCCAAGGTCAGTCAAGATTCTGACTAATTAGAAACAAATTGCAATTACCTCATTATTTATCTTTAGTGGTTTAACCTTAAAGAAATGTGTTCAGTTAAATGACAAAACTAAGTGAGTCCACCGATTAAAAAGACACTAAACCCAAAATTTTTCTTTCATGATTCAGATAAAGCATGCAATTTTGAAATACTGCACATAAATACATTAAATGTCTGCATAAATTCAAATAGTTGGTCACCAGCATATTAGTACAAATCAAGACTTCTATAGACTTTCCTTTCTCTTTTGTATCACATTAGACCTATCCACATCTCTCTGTTTGAGAGGGTAATATATATATATATATATATATATATACTGTGTATGTATATATATATATATATATATATATATATATATATATATATATATATATTACAGTAATATAGCAGAGAATAGGTTAATTTTAATTTTAAGATTTCCACTGAGAGCAGGTATTATTATTATTATTAGTAGTAGTTATTTGTAATAGGGCCAACAGATTCCGCAGAACTATAAACATAGGTATGATATGCAAAGATTGCACTTACAGGAGAAAAATTGGTTGAGGGCCCTGCCAAGGTTTGCACTGTTGTAAATTAGTTCTCATGAAGGTGTTCTACAAAATAGATGGGCTTGTCGGCTTACATGCTAAGGGGTTCAAGGGGGAACAAAAGGAGGAGGGGAACTGGGATATAAAAAGATAAGCTTATATTGTATGCATCGCTAAACAGTGGGGCTTTTAAGGAGTGCTTGAAACTTTGAAAACTATTGGAGAGTCTTGTGGAGCGAGGCAGAGAGTTCCACAAAACAGGTGCCAGTCTGCAGAAGTCCTGTACGTTGGAATGTGAGAAGGTAACAAGAGAGGAAAGTCATGAGCAGAGCGAAGGTGCTGAGACGGAGAGTATCTGGAGATGAGGTCTAATATAAGATATAGGGGGTATGCAGGTCATACATGTACATCTTTCTAAATATTGTTGTTTTATAATACAGAAGTCATAAGACAGTTTGCAAATATAGGACCAGATTACGAGTGGCGCGCTATAATAAATAATTTTAATTATGGGGTTTTTGTGTTCACAAATAATTGTTTTATATAGTAATAAATCAAACACATTCGGCTAGATTACGAGTCTTGCGTTAGCCTTAAAAAGCAGCGTTGAGAGGTCCCAACGCTGCTTTTTAATGCCCGCTGGTATTACGAGTCTGGCAGGTACAGGTGTACCGCTAACTTTACTTCCGCGACTCGAGCATACCGCAAATCCCCTTACATCAATTGCGTATCCTATCTTTTCAATGGGACTTGCATAACGCTGGTATTACGAGTCTTGGAAGAAGTGAGCGGTAGACCCTCTCCTGTCATGACTGCTACCGCATTTAAAAGTCAGTAGTTAAGAGTTTTATGGGCTAACGCCGTAACATAAAACTCTTAACTAAAGTGCTAAAAAGTACACTAACACCCATAAACTACCTATTAACCCCTAAACCGAGCCCCCCCCCCACATCGCAAACACTTTAATAAATATATGAATCCCTAATCTGCCGACCGGACATCACCGACACTTTAATAAATATATTAACCCCTAAACCGCCGCACTCCCGCCTCGCAAACACTTACATTTTATTAACCCCTAATCTGCCGTCCCTAACATCGCCGACACCTACCTACATTTATTAACCCCTAATCTGCCACCCTAACGTTGCCGCTACTATATTAAAGGTATTAACCCCTAAACCTAAGTCTAAACCTAACCCCCCCTAACTTAAATATAATTTAAAATAATCTAAATAAAATTACTACAATTAAATAAATTAATCCTATTTAAAACTAAATACCTGTAAAATAAATCCTAAGCTAGCTACAATATAACTAATAGTTACATTGTAGCTAGGTTAGGGTTTATATTTATTTTACAGGAAACTTTGTATTTATTTTAACTAGGTAGAATAGTTATTAAATAGTTATTAACTATTTAATAACTACCTAGTTAAAATAAATACAAATTTACCTGTAAAATAAATCCTAACCTAAGTTACAATTACACCTAACACTACACTATCATTAAATAAATTACCTAAACTACCTACAATTAATTACAATTAAATTAAATAAACTAAAGTACGAAAAACAACAGACACTAAATTACAGAAAATAAAAAAATAATTACATTTTTTTTAAGCTAATTACACCTACTCTAATCCCCCTAATAAAATAAAAAAGCCCCCCAAAATAATAAATTCCCTACCCTATACTAAATTACAAATAGCCCTTTAAAGGGCCTTTTGCGGGGCATTGCCCCAAAGTAATCATCTCTTTTACCTGTAAAAAAAAAAATACAATACCCCCCCACATTAAAACCCACCACCCACACACCCAACCCTACTCTAAAACCCACCCAATCCCCCCTTAAAAAAGCCTAACACTACCCCCTTGAAGATCACCCTACCTTGAGACGTCTTCACCCAGCCGGGCACAAGTGGACCTCCAGAGGGGCAGAAGTCTTCATCCGATCCGGGCAGAAGAGGTCCTCCAAGCGGCAGAAGTCTTCATCCAGATGACATCTTCTATCTTCATCCATCCGGAGTGGAGTGGGTCCATTTTGAATCGAGCCGACGCGGAGCATCCTCTTCAAATGAAGTCCAAGCGAAGAATGAAGGTTCCTTTAAATGACGTCATCCAAGATGGCGTCCCTTGAATTCCAATTGGCTGATAGGATTCTATCAGCCAATCGGAATCAAGGTAGGAAAAATCCTATTGGCTGATGCAATCATCATTGTTGCCGCAAAACTCGTAATCTAGGCGATTATATTTATTTATTTATATTATGTTATAAGCATAATGTTATTTTTCAAGCACACTAATGCAATGATTTATTCATCATGGAGACTATTGCTTATATAGATAAGTTGCAGTTGCTTGTTTACCACTATTGTATCCACATAGGTTAGATGAGGATATCACACTGTTTATGATGAGTAGAAATCACTATATTATGGGTAAAATTTGGGTTTGTGTGTGAGTTTTTAATACGCACAAGTTCATCCTAAAATATGACCTAAATAAATAGTCACAATCTTTTAAAAAATTGAATTAGAGACTGTGTCACCAAATTTTTCAATGTTTACGCATAACAGTATGAGCTATATCAATAGTCACAATCCTTTATAAAATTAGATACCATATAATTCTATTTTATTAGTCTTTATGTTACTGAATTAGGGATTAAATAGTTACAGTAAGATACATTGAATTCTCTGTATGAAGGCATTTGCTTTTAATTTTTTAATTTGATTTGTTTATATTTATTTTTGAACTTTAAACAAAGAGTACATACAGAAGAGAAAAGTATTCAGTTATACAGTAGACAAGTACGTCCATTTTGACATGACAGTGTATTAAATATGAAGAAAGCAGAGCAATGCAAGGGTAAACAGCCAATGTTCCATATAACATGATAGATAACAATCTCACAAAACTACTGTTGAAGTGGGCAAAGAAGTGATTCATAAATATTTAATAACCATATGTTAAGAGTGAAACAGTAAAAAAAAGAGGAACACAAGAGATAGGGGGAAAAGAGGGGGAAAAAGGGGAAAAAAGTAATAACGATAATGGCCACCCTGCTTCCAAGGTCATTTATGGAACCCCCAACCTGTCTTTTCTATGGTAGTTGTTCGATCATGATTGATGTATTCATCCCAATAGAAGTGAATCATATTAAACGTTTCCATCCTATTTACTTTCATGAAATAGTTTTCCTCTAATGACATATATATGTCTATACACATATTAACATATAAATATATATTTATATTATCATATACATATATATTTTAAAATGCCCATCACTGCGCAACTTACCTCCTTCGATGGGGGAGGTTCTGATGCCATCTCTGCCAGCATCAGATCGAGGCTCCCATAGGAGCCTATGGAAGCGCGCTCTCGTGATTTAATGTAAGACCAGCGCACATTATTGTGTGCTGTTATTATAAAGTGGAGCACTAATACCGCTTGCACGCAAGTGATATTTAGTGCTCCACTTGTAATCTATCCCTGAAGCATTTGAGAAATGTGGAAAATATAATTACACCACTTCATCAGTTGACATCATTAACATCAAGTCAAGCAATAGTTAAGCTCTCTTTTAATCTATGAAACCACATCTGTTTCATAACCGCACAGTTTTTGGCACACAGAACAAGTTCAACTGTGAAGGACACTGGCATTACAAAAATGTCTTCAAAACATAACAGAACACACAAATCAAAAAGGAAACATACTCACACTTCACTCTAACATCAGCAAAAACAGAACTTGAAAACAGTTTAGGTGAAAAAAATAAAAACAAGATACACTCGTCAACGGCTTTTTGAGAAGTGATCCTCCACAGGGGCCATAGAGTCTTTATGAATTCCATATGCTGGGCTAAGGTTTAATGAAAATCCCAATTCCACCTTTAGAACATTCCACAATGCTCGCAATGAACCCCTGGAGATACCTTCTTAACAAGTGAGACTACCTTAACAAAACAGAAAGCAGAGCGTTACTGTTGTAATTATTGTTTTTTCACTTTGCTAGAATTTTTTGTTTGGAAGATGATATCATGTATTGGGCACATCACACAACTATAGAGGTTAATGTCAGGTACGCCCACTATGAAACATTGGAAAAGATAGGGGAAGCGATGCGCAATGAATATTGAACATGATGTCGCCTTTACAAACAAGCCCCTCTGCAACCTCACAAGCGTCAATTAATCTAGGCCAATGTGTCCATACATTAGTATTTGCTTGCTATAGTTTGTTTAATGGATTATAGGTTTGTTAATTATAATTATACAGTGTGCATTGTGCAATACTTCCTGTCATTAGTGATTAACATTTACCTTTGATTTAGCAGTGAAATATTGCTTTATACAATGACACACTGGTAATCTGGTCTATTTATTAAAATGCCGTACGAGTAAAAAAGCACACTTGTAAAATGCATCTGAAGGGTACACTACCTACTTTCATATATTTGTTTCCAACCTTTGTTAGAAAAGTGCAAATTTCTGTATTTGTATTTGTTTGATTTGAGGTAGGTATATGGCTAACGTGGGTTGGGGGCTGCAGGGACAGTGGTCTTATCCAATATCTATTTATCTATCTATCTATCTATCATCTATCTATATATCTATCTTTCTCTCTCCTTTCTTTCTTTCTTTATTCCCCCCACAGAGTTTGTCATTGCCACCTCTAGTGGACATTTTATGGGCTCCCTTTATTAAGCAGCGGATGCTGCTTTGGAGCCCCATTGTTTCAGGTCCACCTGAAATGGAAGTTAAGAAGCAGAGGTCGTAAAATGAAAATGAAGTGAAAATGACATGTGCATAACATGCGGGCGAGTGAAAATGACATGTGCATGACATGCGGGCGAGTGAAAATGACATGTGCATGACATGCGGGCGAGTGAAAATGACATGTGCATGACATGCGGGCGAGTGAAAATGACATGTGCATGACATGCGGGCGAGTGAAAATGACATGTGCATGACATGCGGGCGAGTGAAAATGACATGTGCATGACATGCGGGCGAGTGAAAATGACATGTGCATGACATGCGGGCGAGTGAAAATACACTGTTGGCTAGTTGACATAGAAGCATAGGACGTGCCTGTGAGCTCTGTCCCGGTTACTACAGTTTACCGTGGACTACATGATTTAAAATTGCAGTGCTGCTAAAGGAGAGGAGTGGCTGAAGATTTATATTGCACACCCTCATATCCTTAATGTTTCAATGCCACCCCTGTTGGCTTTTAAGTGTCTCAAAGCATGAGTACCATAGAGGGCAGTTACGGTGCGCCGTGTAAATCTCACACAGCAAGTAGACATATGCAGGTATGATTGAAAGGAGGAGAGGAAAAATTAGCCTGATCAATTGAAAAACCTGAGGATGTGAGAATTAGCCACACACTGCTTTATGAGAAGCAGACAGCATTGGGATAGTCTGTTTGAGGGAGCTCCAGGTGATAATCCTGTCTGTAATGCTTATAATAATTAAAAAATATATACAAAATCTACCAGGTTCTTTACTTCTGACATTCTGTTTCTGCATTATGTCCTCTCTTTTTTCTCTCCTCGCTCTATAACTTTGCCATCCCTTTTTCTGCCCTATTCCTTTTCTTTAATTTCTCTTCCCTTTCTATTTATTATCTCGCTGTCTCTCTCTTTACTTTCTTCCTCCATACCCTCCTTCCTTCTCTTCTATCTCTTTTCATTCTCTCCCTTATCTCTCGCTGCCCATCTCTATTCTATAAATATCTTCTCCCCTTTTTTGTTTTTATCCACTCTCTCACCTTCCCTCTCTGCAATCTCTCCTCTCCCCTCTCTCTCTCTATCTGCCCTCTTTTTTCCCCACTTTCTCCCTACTTTTTTTTCTTCTCTCTCTCTCTCTCTCTCTCTCTCTCCTATTTACCCTTTTGCTCTACTCTTTATGGTCAATTTATGAAAGTGCAATCGGACATGATACAATGTAGTGTATCATGTCCGCGATCCACATTTATCATTGCACTAGCAGTTCTTGTGAACTGCTGGTGCAATACCGCCCCCTGCAAACTCTCGGTTAATCGGTCGCTAACAGGGGGTGTCAATCAACCCAATCATATTCAATCGGGTTGATTTCTGTCTGCCGCCTCAGAGCAGGCAGACAGGTTATGTAGCAGCGGTCTTTAGAAACACGGGGCATCAAGCTCCGTACAGAACTTGATAAATTGACCCCTTTCACTTAACTCCCTTCTCCTCTCTCAACTTTTCTCTCTTCAATAGCTCTATTTCCTCTCTCTCCAATCATCCCTTCTCTAACATTCTCTCTGTTAACTTTCTCCACTCTCTCCTTTCTTTCATATTTAGGGGTTGATTTATGAAAGTGCGAACGGACATGATCCGCTGTACCAATCATGTACGCCGCACATCAATAAATGACGACAGCATACGCTGTCAGCATTTATCATTGTACACGCATTTAGCTAGAAATGCTTGTGTAATGCTGCCCCCTGCACATTCACAGCCAATCGGCCACTAGCAGGGGGTGTCAATCAACCCGATCGTATGCGATTGGGCGGATTGCTGTCCGCCGCCTCAGAGCAGGTGGATGAGTTAAGGAGCAGGGGTCTTAAGACTGCTGCTTCTTAACTCCTGTTTCCAGTGAACCTGAAGGCTCGCGTGGAAACAGGTGTATACGGCCCCATTCGGGCCATGATAATTTGGCCCCTTAATCTCTACACTCTCTGCTTTCTATTTTTTCCCTGCATCCTCATTTCTCTGTCTATACTGTCTCTCAGTGTCTCATTCACTTTACTTTCTTTCTGCTTTAATTCTCTACTACTCTCTGAAGGGGCAGATCTAAAGTCTGATTTGGGCATGCAGTGGAGCTTACAGAGTAGATGCAGGACATGGTGTGTGATATCAAGTTATATGTGGGTACTGGATGGACAAAAGGGTTGGAAGTTTAGGGTTTTGTCTGAGGTCCATTTTGGGTATGTTGGTGCTGCCGTGGATTTTTTAAGGCCAGGTGCCAGATTCTATGTGGACATGCAGCTTCTGTGTTCAGGGCCATTCTGATTTCAGCCCTGATTTTAAGAAGAAGAAAAAATAGTCTACCAATCATAGTACATAAGCATCATAGTATTATTCTGGCATAGTTTTAAAGTCTTCCCCTTCAGAGCAGTATTTTCTCACTCTGAGAAATTGACCTTGAGGTATATATTATCTCAAGGATTCACTTCACACATGCTTTATAGTTCTGTTTTCCTTTGCTTCAATATCCAAGAACAAAATGACTGTTTTCTTTTTTAATCTCACTTATTAATTTGGAATAAATACACCTTGATATTTAGGCTTGTGGTCAAATTGTTGCACACCCAAATGTTATGGTCTTGTGGAGACACTAATAAAAGAGACAATGGAGATGAATTATCATGGGCCGATGGCCCCTGATCCCCTTTTTCCGGAGCGTTTGCTTCTGCCAAGTTGCCATTTCACTGAGAACTGTAAGTAACATTCGATCTACTTACTTATCTGAACATTGGAGCTTTAACTCAACATTATATTGTGAACCTGGGAATTATTCCAAACAACAGTTTTGATACTTATTACGTAACAGATATATTAATCACCTAGCTTATCAACCGTGCTTGTTGAAATATATTTACTTAGCAAATAAGATTCTAACCAATAATAATACCTCCTGTTTGCGTTTAATTACCAGAATAATACTCAGGGTTAAATTGTTATTTTATCACTGATAGATATCTCTGATTAAGAATAATTCAGTTTGATTAAACCATTCTGATATATACTCTGGGTAAATCAAACTGTAACATCCATAACTTATCCTACATAAACTATAATAGTTCAAGGTACTCTTATATCTGACATAATAATCCAGCCTTAAAAAGACATATAGAGTGGAGTGCTATTAAATATGGATTCTACAGATGTGATCAATCAGGTTGTATACCTCACTCAGAGAATGGATGAAATTACTTCAAACAATTCACAGAGGAAGACGGCACCTCACTCCAGGTCTTGGGGCACGGAAAAAAGGGTTAGCCAGACCCCAACATCATAGTCAAATTCCAAAACGATTTCCAGCCTCCAAATAATGAATAAAAAATCTTTATTTATACACGGTCCATAATACAGCAACAACAACGTTTCAAACCAGCAATTGGTTCTTAGTCATGTCCATGACTAAGAACCAATTGCTGGTTTGAAACTTTGTTGTTGCTGTATTATGGACACTGTATAAATAAAGGTTTTTTATTCATTATTTGGAGGCTGGAAATCTTTTTGGAATTTAATGGATGAAATTACGCAGGCATTCAGAGAACTTCAGGCAGAAAACCAAGCCTGTCTGAGTGAAGTATTATCTGTTAAAATAAATCCTGTACAGCCCCTAACAGAACCAATAGTTTCTCCACCAGAAACGTTTTCTGACAGTAGAAGTGCTTTCAGGGAGTTCAGAAATGCCTGTTTTTTGCTTTTTGAACTAAAACCCAAGACATATAACACTGACAAAGTTAAGATACTAACTATCATTTATTTTTTGAGAGCAGAACCTAGAGCCTGGGCAGACTCTTTTTACGAGTCTAACGATCCCATTATTAAGTCATTGGATTCTTTCATGACTGCAATGACTGCTCTTTATGATGATCCCTTCAAACAGACTACAGCAGAAACCACACTACGTAGTCTAAAACAGAATAAACAACCAGTTGAAGATTTCATTGCACAATTTAAGATTGTAGCAAAACACTCACAATGGAATGAAGTATCATTGAAGAATCAGTTCCGCCTGGGACTGTCTGAGGAGATTAAAGATGAACTCTCTAGGGTAGGTATCCCTAACACCTTAGAAGAGCTATATAAGCTTTGCACAGGAATATATCGCAGAATCAGGGAAAGGAAGTCAAAGAGGGGAACCCTAAATAAATCTCTACCGGTAACACCTGGATTTCCACCTGAAGCCAACTAACCTACGGATATAGGATTACTCAGAGGTCCTTTATCCACTGCAGAAAAGAATTGCAGAAGGATGTATAACCTTTGCATGTACTGTGCATCTGGTGAACACATCGTAAAGGAGTGCCCTATCCTAGCAAAACAGAAATTGGGTAAGAGAATCATAATACAACCCTGTTTTACCCTAAGATCTTCCACCTGTCCCTACATAACCATCTCTTTATCTATACAGTGGGAGCAACACACACTCAAGTGTGACGCCATAATCGATGTGGCAATTATATAGATGTGAATTATGTGTTAAAAAATAAAATTTCTTAGCACACTAAGCATAACCCAGTATCACTCAAGGTTATTGATGGATCTTCCTTATCTTTCGGTCCTGTCGCACAACACACCTCACCTTTAATAGTTACTACTGTACAAGGGCATACTGAAGTACTCACTTTCGACATTATTCCATCACCTATGTATACAATAGCTCTTGGTATTAATTGGCTTAGGCAACATCAATCCGTCTTTGACTGGTCGACCCTATCCATATCACTGACTTCTGACTACTGTACAACCACATGTTTTCCTAAAAATACCTTACTCCATTTGTCAACTCCTACTTTACCCGAACACTATACTGAGTTTCTTGACATATTCGATAAAAAGGACGCAGAGACCCTACCTCCTCACAGGTTATATGATTGTCCTATAGATCTACTGCCAGGAGTTACCATCACAGTAGGACATATATTCCCACTATCAAAACCAGAGCTTGATTTCTTAAAAACGTATTTGGAAGAGAATCTAAAAAAAGGTTTTCTCAGACCCTCTTCCTCTCCAACTGGAGCAGGTATCTTCTTTGCAAAAAATAAAGACCAAAGTGTGCGCCCCATTATAGATTATAGAGAGTTAAATAAGTGTACTCGTAAGAACAGATATCCCTTACCCTTAATTCATAGAAAGGTTACGTGACGCTAAGATCTTCACTAAATTGGATCTTAGAGGAGCTTATAACCTTATCAGAATAAGAGCAGGAGATGAATGGCCCACTGCTTTTAAGACCAGATATGGTTTATTTGAATATACAGTGATGCTGTTCGGGTTGTGTAACTCTCCTGCTACATTACAAAACCGTATTAATGATATTTTCAGGGATATACTTGACGTCTATCTAGTTGTCTATTTGGATGACATACTGATCTATTCCACTAATATAAAGGACCATATAACACATGTTATGACGATTCTATCCAGACTATGCACTCATAAACTATATGCGAAATTAGAAAAATGTACCTTTGATACCAGCAACATTTCATTTCTAGGGTATCACATCACTCACAACGGTATCAAAATGGAAGATACTAAGATTCAAGCAATAACTAATTGGCCTATACCAAAATCTAAGAGACAGATTCAACAATTCCTAGGTTTTGCAAATTATTATAGAAATTTCATGCATAATTTTGCTGCCCTATCAAAGCCGCTAACTGAATTAACATAGATTCATATTCTCTTCAAATGGACTAATCAGACCCAATCGGTCTTCAACCATCTAAAACGAAAACTCAGCTACCATTTTACAAATTCCAGATACTAACCTACAATTTATACTCAAAGTTGATGCTTCAGATTACGCAATTGGATCAATCTTGTCACAAAGGAAAACACTCAAAGAGACCTGTTGCATCCCATAGCATATTTTTCATGCATCATGACCACAGCCAAGATGAATTACCAGTGGGGCAGAAAGAACTACTGGCTATTAAGGCTTCATATCTTGCTTTAGCAGAATTATCATATAATAACACCAGTAACTCAAGCACAGGATACAGTCCATTCTACATTAATACCGGCCAGCACCCTCACTTTCATCTCTTACCAAAGAAAGAAATATCTAATGCTCAAGTTATGGAAAGGAATGACTCTATTAAACAAGCATTCACCATCATTCAGAACAACATCAAACACGCTCAAGCGAGTCACAAAAGAGACTATGATCTACGTCATAGACCACAACCCAAATTTAAGGTCGGACAATTAGTTTGGCTTTCTACCAGAAACTTGAAACTTTCTATTCCGTCAAGAAAACTTGGGAAGCTTTTCATCGGTCCGTTCCCTATACAATCCATTGTCAACTCCTCCACGGTCACACTTGAACTGCCCTCAACTTTCAAGATCCACCCCACATTCCATGTGTCTCTGGTTAAGCCTTGAAGTTCGTCTAGACCACCGTTTCCCCTTCCTATTGATTCACCCAGAGCCACCTCTCCAACGGAATATGAGGTTCACAGCATCCTTGATTCTAGAATACGATTAGCACAGCTGCAATATCTCGTGCATTGGTCCGGATTTAGTCATGATGAGGATTCATGGGAACCAGCCTAGGTTGGTTGCTTGGTTTCACAGTCATCATCCGGACAGGCATCGTCCTTGAAACCCCGGTGTGGTTTCCTTGAGGGGGGACTGTGTCACAAATTATTCCTGTTCCTTTAAATTCTCTATGCAGCCTATAAAAGGCTCCTCCTTCCTACAACCTTTGCTGGATAATTGAAGTCTTCCAAAAGTAGACTACCTCTAGCCTCTCTTTGTCACTTATATTCCTTTGCCTTCAAGAAGAAGTGTCTCAGCGTTTTACTAGATCCATATCCTTCTGGAGATTCTGTCACAGAATAATACTCATGGTTAAATTTTTATTTTATCACTGATAGATATCTCTGGTTAAGAATAATTCAGTTTGATTAACCCATTCTGATATATACTCTGGGTAGATCAAACTGTAACATCCATATCTTATCCTACATAAACTATAATAGTTCAAGGAACTCTTATATCTGACAATCAGCCCCTTCTAATTTAATGTAGTAATTTGGGAACAACTTTGGGAATAAATTCAGGTTGAATATTTGCAAAAACTCATAAGAAGGGATTTTGGTGAACATTAATGCACATTGGGACCGAATTCAGCGAAATGCAGAGCAATTCACAATCAGATATATTTGTTTAATTTTTATATTTTGTTTTGTGTCGAGAGACCTCATATTTGAGCCTCGCCTAAGGCCCCACTGATTCAAGAGTCGCCTCTACATTCTATTTACATAGTAGTACAGAATAATTACAGATTTAGTATTACATTTCTTACTCTGCATTGCTTTTAATTGTGACACAGAAACCAATATTGTTATCTACAAATATAAAATAAATTAAAAATAATTGCTTTAAAAGAATTGTAAGTTAAAGTTACATTCCTCTTGGTATTTAGCTAACAGCTGTAAACATAATTCCCAGAGGCTAATTTCCATTTAACATACTTATAAGTGGTAACGCTTGAACGAGCAGCTGTAATAATAGGCAAGGTTAATTTGTCCCATTATTTATGCTTTGCAAACCACTCAGATAGAGGTAGTGAATTGCTTACCACATGAACAGAAGCTTCCTGTAGAATAAAACAATAGTAGTTTATCATGTCAGATGACTTATCTGTTCAGTAAATATAGCAGCAGTTTTAAATTATACTTTACTTAAAATATTTAAATTGGATCCATGCTGTTTGATGACAGTTAAAAATATGCCACTGAGGTTAATAGTAGCTGTTTTTAATCTCGCTGCAAATGTTTGATGGTGCGTAATGTTTATGATACAGCATTTTATCTGTACACTTTTAATTAAACACAGACTCTTGTAAGATTTTTTTTTTTAATAGAGGTCATAAAATATAAACATAAAATCTAGGAAGAACATTTTACACCTAGGCACAATTTTAACAATTAAAGGGATAAGAAACCTTTAAAATGTATGTTGTGACTCAGACAGAGCTTGCAATTTTACTTCTAGGGGTCAATTTATAATATGCCGGGCGGACATGATTCAATGTAGTGAATCATGGCCGCCTGACATTGCTAAATGCTGATAGCTTATTTAATATTGCACAAGCATATCTAGTTAAATGCTTGTGCAATGCTGCTCCTGCACATTGGAGGCCAATCGGCCGCTAGCAGGGGGTGTCAATCATTCTGATCGGATCGGGATGATTGTAGTCCGCCACCTAAAAAGTGGCATACACAAGTGGAACAGCACTACTGAAATAAGGTGCTCGTGACTACAAGAGGACTGCCCCAACAGTGTCAAACAGTAAAGGCAAATGTCCACAGCACCAATCTCTTAAAATGAATCTTTATTGCAGACTAAAACACAGCAACGTTTCGGGGGTGTATCCCTTAATCATGCATAGGTTAACTGACAACACTTCAGACTTTTAAACCCTTATTTTGTTGCCAGATTTTAAAAGTGAAATTCCATACATCTCATACTCCACCTAGTGGTAATTGACAATATTACATAAAAAATATATATACATTTTTAACCCTTTGGCTGCTAAGGAATTTCCCACCTGGGTGCTAAGCTGGATTTGAGCTTTTTTTTTTATTTACTTTTTTTTAAATATACATTTTTTTCCAGATCCCCTAGACTTATACAGTTGGAAAGGTTAGGCGATTACCTTTCCAATGGTGGGTTTTGAGGGTCTGTAGCTGCTTAGATGCCGGAGATACAGGCTGCTAAGCAGCATGCCCCCATTTCCTTATATTGTCCATTGTTAATTTTAAATAAAGTTGCACGGTGACTTCATCACGTCATTGAGCATGATGTCACCACACGAATCATGAAGCCCGGTGATGCCTTTCACTATTCAGGCCAGATCGCCGGGGTGGGAGTAGGTGGGAGCCCCCAGATTGCCCTCTTAAGGTGGGTGAGTGCTAGTGACGGCTCTGTCATTAGCATTCAAAGGGTTACATTGCAATGAAGTATCTGATACAAATTAATTAAGCCTAATACGAGAGCTTTTCTATTCATGGAAAATGGATTGCAGTATAAAATTAATTTGTATATTAATTTCTCAAACTATTAGCCTACAAAAAAACTGACAAGTCATAATCCCTGTTTAGACTTTTGGGGACCATTGTCTCTAGTTTGTGTATCCACCATATTTCTCTTTGTTTTAATATTTTTTCCCTATCAGTCACACTTCTTGGTACACATATATGGACAATAATCTGCCATCTCATTTGGCTTACTCTGTGGCCCTTCTCTATGAAATGGCTAGACACTGGTGCTTCTGTGTTCCCACAGTGTATATTAGAGTTGTGTTGGCTCATACTATCGCTGGCTTTACAGGTAGTTTCTCCTATGTACACCAGGGAACAGGGGCACTTAATCATATACTGTAGATGACATGAGTTGTTTCACAAGTGTAATACCCATTGATTTTATATTGTTTCCCATTATGTGGGTGGTGGAAAAACTTCCCTCTTATAATTGAGCTACAACTCATGCAATTCAAACATGGATGTGAACCAGTATTTTTTGTACTCATATATGTTTTGTTCTATAGCTAGGGACTACATCTAATCTAACTAGATGGTCACGTACATGTTTTACTCTTCTATGAGCCATTAAGGGGGGATCGTTAAAAATGGTCACCTGTTTGTTTGGGACTGATAGGGAAAAAATATTAAAACAAAGAGAAACATGGTGGATACACAAAATAGAGACAATGGCCTCCAAAGTTTTAAACAGGGATTATGACTTGTCAGTTTTTTTGTATACTAATAATTTGAGAATTTAATATACAAATTAATTTTATACTGTAATCCATTTTTCATGAATAGAAAAGCTCCCGTATTACGCTTCATTAATTTGTATCAGATACTTCAATGCAATTTAAAAATATATATATTTTTTTTTAATGTCATATTGTCAACCACCACTAGGTGGAATATGAGATGTATGGAATTTCAAATTTGAAACCTGGCGCCAAAATAAGGGTTTAAAAGTCTGAAGTGTTGTCAGTTAACCCATGCATGATTAAGGGGAACACCCCCGAAACGTTGCTGTGTTTTAGTCTGCAATAAAGATTCTGTCTAAGAGATTGGTGCTGTGGACGTTTGCCTTTACTGTTTGAACTAAAAAGTGGCGGACAAGTTAAGGAGCTTAAGGAGAAGTTTCCAGCAAGCCGTAGATTTCAGGCATAGAAAGCAGTTTCCGCTGCTTATTAAATATACCCCCTAGTATCAAATTTGATTCTTTCCTATTGTATTCTTTGTTGAAGAGATACCTAGGTAAGTTTCTAGAGCACTACATGGCAGGAAATACTGCTGCTCTCTAGTGCTCTTGCATATGGATAACATTCTTACAGAACTGCTGCCATATAGTGCTCCAGACACATGCACACTCCTGAGCTTACATTCCTGCTTTTTAAAAAAAGATGCCAAGATGAACAAAGCAAAACACACCTTGAGACTGTAATGCAGAATGTTTAATAATTGTGCAGTATACCTTTATTATTATTTTGCTCTATTTTTCAGTAATTGTGAGGGATTTTTAACTCACAAGCCTAATCCTACTACATATCTGTTAATAATTTGCCTCAACAGTGGTCACATGATAAGATGATGTAAAAAAAATCAAGCTTTGATAACAAAATAGTGGCAAGTCTTGTCTACTCTAGTAACAAGTCTGAAATGGCTCTTTCAAATAAGCAATGGGGGAAGTTTGGCCATTGGGAAAAAACAATTGCAGCAAACGTGTTAATGTATTTTGGAAACTTTCACACTCAGTTGGTAGATTAATTTGCTGCACAACCACAGAAAAGTATTGCATTTTTTATGTTCCTTTATTGCACACTTTATTGCATAACTTTTGGTGACGCTGGAGTTTAGAATGATGGTCTATTGTGATCATTGTCATCTTCAGTTTAGATTATGTAATTGTCTGTGAATTACATAATTATCGATGGGAAGACAGTGGTGTACTAGGGTTCCTTGGGCGCTATATGAACCCCTATTCATTACTGTAGTACACCCAAACCTCCAAAATGTTCCAGCGGCTCTTAATCTGTAAGTTAGTGTCTTTTTTAATATCTAGTTTTCTGTGCATAGCAAATTGAGATGTAAAGGTGAGAATTTAAAATAAAAAGTAGGAATAAGCAGTGGAAATTGAAGTTCGTCCATGAATATACAGTGCCTTGATTGTAGTTATTCATTCTGCATGCGGCTTCAGAGTATCACCAGCTTCAATAACATATTGGGTAGTTAGATGATTCTTCTTGGAATGGTCCTCATTGGAGGGATGATATAAGTGTTGGACTGTTCCACAAAGCTTGATGTAAGTTATACGATTTGTCTCAGTGGAGACGTGATTTGACTTTTGGAATGTTCAAGGGGTGGTGTGCGTGTGTGAGTGAGATAGAGACACACAAAGAGAAAGAGAAATTGGGTGAGTGAGAAACAAAAAAGAGAAAAAGGATGCAAAATAGCCCCCTGTCTTTGTAATGAGCTACATGCAAGCTTGACATATTGTTACAATACATGTGGATTACAAAATTATCATTTTTTGAGCCCTTAATGAGCTACAATCAGTCTTGATACACTGTTACAATACATGTGTATTACAAAGTATCGCTTTTGAGCCCCTACACTATTTATTCATGTTATTGTTCTTTGAATTTGTTTTGGAAAAGACACCTTTGTTATTCTTCTCTTTAGGGACGCTTAAGGGGAATTGTTATGTATGCGGGTGTATGCTGTATGCAAGTTTCAATGAGGATAGGTTAGGTACCTCTCACCATATTGGTGTTGTGTATACATTTTCTGATGGTATTCATACTACTGTTGTTATGATCTATTGGCATTCATGTTAGCATTAAATATAACTATGACATTTTGAAACATTTTGGTGTACTGAGTAATTTTTAGTATTTTGTATTTGTGGGTATGTAGGCGATACCTTACTCTTGCACACATTTTTGACATCTGAGGATATATTTTCTTACTATATTTAAGTAGTGCTGTTATTTTTTGTATGTTTAGAAATTCAATATATATGTATATAGGATTGAAGGGAAACGGCACACACAATCTGTCCAACCACCTGGTGCTCTACAATAAATTTGCATACAACAATAGCAGATAATCCCCACGGCTGGCCCTTGTTATATTGCTTGTCTATTAAAGGCTTTTTTGGAAAATCCTGTTTGTGCCTGCTCGTTGGATAACCCGGGAGATACGGATGCCAGCCGTTGGGATGATCTGCTATTTATATATATATATATATATATATATATATATATATATATATATATATATATATATATATATATATATATATACCTAGGCATTACATACAGATTTTTTTACTTTAGTCACACATAGTAAGCCAAGGTTGTAGGTTTCTTTATTCTAGAAATAAAAATTTGGCAAATATCGAAAGAAAGAACATACTTACGACTTACACATACAGGGATGTCTTGTTGTGGTGGTGAACAAGGTACAGGAAATTATTTCATTATAAGACATATCTTCTTTTTCCTCCACTACTAGAGGGGACTTTGATGTGGATGTTGCTTTTACTGTGCATTGACATATGTCCTCTATCTGATAGTGTGTTAGTAAGTGTGGACATATATTTATACTTTGATTTGTTGTAAATTAGGCATGCAAGCGCTGTTTTATTTATGCATTTGGTGTACTCAGGGCATCAGCTACAGCTCATTGCTATTCATTAGTATCTCAGAGTTATGGTATGTGTTTATTATGGTTAAGATAATTTTTACCATGACTATTATTTAGGTACCATAAGGTCTGAGTAGTATTCAGTGACACGACTGTGAGGGTTTTAACATTCTTATTTAATTTCCATTTCAGTAAAGTTGGTTTTTTTTAATGGGGTTTTTTTTCTGCTTTCAATCTCCTTTGCTACTCATTTAGCATGTAAGCCTACAAGCCTAGTAGCTATGTAGATCACCTTCTGGAGAGATGATTAACAACAGTGAAACTCTTCCCTTTGTCTCCCATAACTGTTACCTTGCATATTAGACCCATGTCTTTAGCTCTGCGGAATCTGTTGGATCTCTACAAATTATGATAATAATAATAATAATAATAATAAAAATAATAATAATTTTAGATTCTCAATTGAAAGTTGTTTATATATAAGTATGGTATGTATTTTTATTTAAAAGAAGAAGAGAGTTCCGTCCTTAAAATATAGCATTTATTCTTCAAGCTTAAAAGGATAACATCCATATGGAGGATCTTTAAAAAGAGAAGGTTCAGTGTATCAGGATGGCTTATGTGTTTCGACCTGAGCCTTAATCATAGCCTGACACACCTGATGCACAGATACAATTTATACAGACATTCCTATTCTCATTGGCTAAAAATTAATTAAGAGTTACACACCTCATGTCACCTTAAAGGGCAACACATCTAATAGATAATTAGAAACTTAACAAACATTTTTCTAATAAGTGCAATATCTGTTTACCCCAACCTCTGAGCAATACATTGGCCATATACACATTTTATTATCAAAGTGCATAATATACAAATACAGCCTCTTTGAGGCAACAACAAAGCAACTAACGGTTCCAAACCAATATTCACTTTGTACACAAATCATGTGTCCTAAGTGAATATTGGTCCCAAATTCTGGTATACAAATGCTTTATAGATGGTCTCCTTTTCATATGGCACAGTAATTTTCGTTCTGCACAATGCTTTGTGAATTGGATCAATGACAATGATCTGGGTCTACGGTTCACCTTTGAATTTAACAAGCAAACTACCAATATTTTGGATTTAACCTTACATGGATTGCCTAAACATGTTCTATATGGGGATGTACCATTAATTGCAAAGACAGAAAGGAATCTTGCAAGAAAAGGGATAGGCCTGTCTGACTCTAAGTATATATCTTGAAAAACCCACTGGTTTAGATTATCAACATAAGGTGGTGGATTAATATAGGAGAGCAATGCTCTGTGTCTGGGAGTAAATGGAACCCCAAATACCCAATTAGAAATTAGAATGAAGTTAAAATTGTCTCAGAAAACCATTCATACTACACAAATCTTTATTGGGAGACAAAAAGTAAAGTCCAGCAGGACTCAGACAAACATTCACACATACACTGATTAAAAATAGCTCAAGCTCGTGTCTTAATTTGGAAGAATTCAATATGTAGCGTGGGAAACGGAAATATTATTTTTGCAGTAATCTCTGCAAATTGGGTTCTTAAGGATATCTAATATAAGCAGATGCTATAAGATTCCTAAGATTGTTAATAATATGCAGATTAACTGTTGCACAGTAAATAGTGGACCCTTGGATGGTGTGTGCAGAGAGTAATAGCTAGGATATGTATATATAACTTATTCAGTTTTAGCAATCAGGGTATCATAAAGTTCAATAGTATGTGCACTGATAGTAAGCACAAGGTAGCACTCGATATCACAGGAATAATTTAATTATATTGCAATATAACTGAGAGCTGGAGTTCAGCAGTATTACTCAGAGAAATTATAGGTGGTATGTGCACTAATAGTAAACACAAAGTAACACCCGGTATCACCAAGGTACATTAAATTAAATATATTGCGATATAACTGAGATCTTAGGTTCAGCAATCCAGGTCTAACCACTGTGGTGTTGTGTGACCCGGTATTCTAAATAGTATGACCGGTATGTGTGTGCTTACTAATAAATGTAATTGTATGTTTGATACATATTAGCACAACCGGAAAAGTGAAACGATACCTAATATCTCCCAGTTACAAAAGATTATATGCTAGGCTGCACTGTTGTTAGTATAGCTTTGGTAATGCCGAGGTATTATTCCATATGTACAAAGATATTTAAGATGATATACATCAAATATTATAACCTGTATGTCAGTACCGTTGATTTTTTGTTAACCAATTGCTATAGTTATTATATTAAAGTAAGCCTTGCACTAATATCTAGTTGCCACCTTACTTGCCAAACACATATGGTTTAGGCCTAGCACTAATATCTAGTTGCCACCTTGTTTGCTAAACACATGTAGTTTAAGATATTGTGAGTTATCCGTTGTTCAAATTGACAAAGTAAGAAACTCTCATAACCCCTGGCTAAAAAAAGCCTCTTCTATAGCGGAGGCTATCATTAATATTACTTCTAGCTAATAACACTTCAACATTCTTATCACCATCTGCAAAGGTCTCTACTATATCGGAGACTGTATTATTGTTAATCTGCTCAAATTTCACACACGCATGTATTCTATAATTGTAGAAAATATACTAGCGAGCGAGCGGCTAAAAACAGTGAGGTACTATGACCTCGTGAACAATGCCCCTGATGCGCGTTTCACATAACGCTTCTTCAGAGGGGCCTCGCGTCAGGGGCATTGTTCACGAGGTCATAGTACCTCACTGTTTTTAGCTGCTCGCTCGCTAGTATATTTTCTACAATTATAGAATACATGCGTGTGTGAAATTTGAGCAGATTAACAATAATACAGTCTCCGATATAGTAGAGACCTTTGCAGATGGTGATAAGAATGTTGAAGTGTTATTAGCTAGAAGTAATATTAATGATAGCCTCCGCTATAGAAGAGGCTTTTTTTAGCCAGGGGTTATGAGAGTTTCTTACTTTGTCAATTTGAACAACGGATAACTCACAATATCTTAAACTACATGTGTTTAGCAAACAAGGTGGCAACTAGATATTAGTGCTAGGCCTAAACCATATGTGTTTGGCAAGTAAGGTGGCAACTAGATATTAGTGCAAGGCTTACTTTAATATAATAACTATAGCAATTGGTTAACAAAAAATCAACGGTACTGACATACAGGTTATAATATTTGATGTATATCATCTTAAATATCTTTGTACATATGGAATAATACCTCGGCATTACCAAAGCTATACTAACAACAGTGCAGCCTAGCATATAATCTTTTGTAACTGGGAGATATTAGGTATCGTTTCACTTTTCCGGTTGTGCTAATATGTATCAAACATACAATTACATTTATTAGTAAGCACACACATACCGGTCATACTATTTAGAATACCGGTTCACACAACACCACAGTGGTTAGACCTGGATTGCTGAACCTAAGCTCTCAGTTATATCGCAATATATTTAATTTAATGTACCTTGGTGATACCGGGTGTTACTTTGTGTTTACTATTAGTACACATACCACCTATAATTTCTCTGAGTAATACTGCTGAACTCCAGCTCTCAGTTATATTGCAATATAATTAAATTATTCCTGTGATATCGAGTGCTACCTTGTGCTTACTATCAGTGCACATACTATTGAACTTTATGATACCCTGATTGCTAAAACTGAATAAGTTATATATACATATCCTAGCTATTACTCTCTGCACACACCATCCAAGGGTCCATTATTTACTGTGCAACAGTTAATCTGCATATTATTAACAATCTTAGGAATCTTATAGCATCTGCTTATATTAGATATCCTTAAGAACCCAATTTGCAGAGATTACTGCAAAAATAATATTTCCGTTTCCCACGCTACATATTGAATTCTTCCAAATTAAGACACGAGCTTGAGCTATTTTTAATCAGTGTATGTGTGAATGTTTGTCTGAGTCCTGCTGGACTTTACTTTTTGTCTCCCAATAAAGATTTGTGTAGTATGAATGGTTTTCTGAGACAATTTTAACTTCATTCTAATTTCTTATTGGGTATTTGGGGTTCCATTTACTCCCAGACACAGAGCATTGCTCTCCTATATTAATCCACCACCTTATGTTGATAATCTAAACCAGTGGGTTTTTCAAGATATATACTTAGAGTAAGACAGGCCTATCCCTTTTCTTGCAAGATTCCTTTCTGTCTTTGCAATTAATGGTACATCCATATGTATCCTTCCTGCCTCTCTCTGAAATTATAGGGCTAATACATTTATTATTCTTTATCATTTTTTTTCCCTATAATTTCTTATCTACTCTTAACCCACTAGCCCTCAGCCCCCCGTTTTCTACTAAACTATGTTCTATATGGGGTGGTTAAGGACAATTTATCAGAATAAAGAGGAATTGTTCTGAACAAAATGTTTTTGAAAAAGAGACACGAAATTTGGCTCAAAGTCTATCTGAAAGAGGTTATTCAAACTCTGTTGTTGCTAGAGCCAGGAGGGAAGTTCAGGGAATGGACAGATCTGTTCTCATTAAGGACAAGAAACCTGTAGCCAGGGGGGGATTTCAAGGGGGTTACTTTTGTTACTGACTATAGTGCCCAATACAATCAAGTGTGTGCTATAGTCAGGAAACACTTTGCTCTTTTTGCTGCAGATGACCACTTGGTGTCCACTGTTGACAGTGGTATCAGATGTTCATACTGCAGGGCTAAGACCATAGCAAACTACGTTGCACCCTCTCAATTACCCAATCCCAAAGAAAAGAATTCCCCATGGTTGTCTCATAAAGGAATGTTCATGTGTGGCTACTCTCGCTGTAGATCTTGTGAGTTTGTATCCATCACTGATACATTTAGATCCACAGTTACTCAAGAAACATTTCCTATCAAGAGCTGCTTGAATTGTACGTCTAACTTTGTGGTATATCTTATCACTTGCAATTCATGTTTCCTACAGTACGTGGGTCTTACCACTAGAGATGTGAATATGCGTATACGCGAACATTTGTCTACCATTACTTTGGGAAAAGCTAAAACTCCACTTGTACAGCATTTTGCTAATTTGCACAATAAAAAAGTTGACACTTTAACGTAGTGTGCCATTGAAAGAAAAAGTGCATCTAAACGGGGAGGAGATGGAGTCAAACTATTGGGGAGACAGGAGATGTACTGGATCTTCAGATTAAGAACTCGTGCCCCTCATGGTCTGAATTCCGAATATGACCTCAGCAACTATTGGCATTAAGTAATGCTACAGGTAAATACTGTATATAATGATGTATCTGTGAGAATAAGTGTAGTTACACCATAAGTGAGGAATAAGTGACATGATTTGTGTCCTAAGTGAATATTGGTTTGGAACCGTGTTTAGTTGCTTTGTTGTTGCCTCAAAGAGGCTGTATTTGTATATTATGCACTTTAATAATAAAATGTATATATGCCCGATGTATTGCTCAGAAGTTGGGGTAAACGGATATTGCACTTATTAGAAAAACGTTTGTTAAGTTTCTAATTATCTATTAGATGTGTTGCCCTTTGAGGTTATAGGAGAAGGTGTGTAACTCTTAATTGTTTTTAGCCAATGAGAATATGAATGTCTGTATAAATTGTATCTGTTCATCAGGTGTGTCAGGCTATGATTACGGCTCAGGCCGAAACACGTAAGCCATCCTAATGCACACAACCTTCTCTTTTTAAAGATCCTCTATATGGATGTTATCCTTTCAAGTTTGAAGAATAAACACTATATTTTAAGCACAGAACTCTCTTTTTTTTCTATTATGAACTGCCAGTGTCCATCCTTTCTCTCGCAAGGGTAGCCAACTGACCTGGGATTAGTTCCCCAAGAGCATGTGACCTGACGCCATCCTCTTTGGAGATCGGTCTATCGTAGACTGTAGCGGGTCGACCATTTAGCGGTTAAGTTATATCCTGGGATTTAGCGTGAAGGCTGATAAGGCTCTATTGCATATGAATCACGGGACACGCCAGATGACACATGGAGAGGGTGAGCGCCACTTATGTTGTGATTTAGTTCTTTACATGCCGCTGAATACATTGTTTGGAAGATCCAGCATTTTCACGAGAGCGCTGCAATGCTACAGGTCAGCTGAGTGTATTTGTAACACTGTTTGCTAGCTTGGATATTGTTTTTATTTCCCTTATAGTGTGGTATGTATTTTTTCCCTTAAAGGGACAGTCTACACCACTATTTTTATTGTTTAAAAAGATAGATAATCCCTTTATTACCCATTCCCTAGTTTTGCATAACCAACACAGTAATATAAATACACTTTTTACCTCTGTGATTAACTTGTAAATCTAAACCTCTGCAAACTGCCCCCTTATTTCAGTTCTTTTGACAGACATCCATTTTAGCCAATCAGAGCTGGCTCCCTGGAACCCCACGTGTGTGCGCACAGTGTTATCTATATGACACACATGAACTTACACCCTCTAGTGGTGAAAAACTGTCAAAATGCCCTGAGAGAAGAAGCAGCCTTCAAGGGCTTAGAAATTAGCATATGAACCTAGGTTTAGCTTTCAACTAAGAATACCAAGAGAAAAAAGCAAAATTGGTAATATAAGTAAATTGGAAAATTGTTTAAAATTACATTCTCTATCTGAATCATGAACATTTATTTTGGACTAGACTGTCCCTTTAATATTATTTTTATTCCCCTTATAGTTTGGTATGTATTTTTATTTCCCTTATAGTGTGGTATGTATTTTTATTTCCCTTATAGTGTGGTATGTATTTTTATTTCCCTTATAGTTTGGTATGTATTTTTATTTCCCTTATAGTGTGGTATGTATTTTTTATTTCCCTTATAGTGTGGTATGTATTTTTATTTCCCTTATAGTGTGGTATGTATTTTTATTCCCCTTATAGTTTGGTATGTATTTTTATTTCCCTTATAGTTTGGTATTTTTATTTCCCTTATAGTGTGGTATGTATTTTTATTTCCCTTATAGTGTGGTATGTATTTTTTATTTCCCTTATAGTGTGGTATGTATTTTTATTTCCCTTAATAGTATTTTTAATATATGTTTATGGACTGCCAAAGTGAAAAAAAAAAAAAAAATATGCCCTGTGACATGGAAATGTTAAAGAAACCTGCCCTGAACTTTTCTACAATGTTTCTCTGGCTTCATTTCAAAAACAATCCTTTGCACTTAATATTCTGCTATGTTTTCTGGACTGCTTTTATTTTTAACAGTTTCATGTAAATTCCACAGGCATGCTCACATGCTCATACCTTCCCCTTCTCCACATGCAGTTTATATAGGCCCCTCTCTCCTTTCTACTCCATACTTTAGCTCTCATGAAAAACTTTCTATTTTAAAATCTATATCAATAAACTGCACCACCTCCCTGAAATACCCACACTCACCTACTCTTACTTTCCATCGTGCTGCTATTAGCATCAGGTGACATCTCGCTAAATCCTGGGCCCACCCTCATTCCCACCATTACCCAATCACGCACTCCTTATAGAAACTTTATCAAAAGCAACACACATAACCTCATTTTCATCCAATGCATCCCATAAGCACAAACTCCTTTCACTTGCGCACTATGGAACTCTCGCTCTGTCTGCAACAAACACAACCATTCATGACCTGTTTATTTCAAATGCTTTCACCCTTTTAGCAATTACCAAAACCTAGCTATCTTCTTCTGACACCGTTTCCATATGGCAGTCCATGTGGCGATGGTGTTGGGATCCTGCTCTCCCCCTCCTGCACTTATCAGTACCTGCCTCCAATCCCATCTCTCTCCTTCTCCTCCTTTGAAGTCCACTGTATTGGCCTGTTCTACCCGCTCTCCCTCAAAGTGGCAGTCATTTATCGCCCTCCTGGCCCGACCTCCCAATTCCTTGAAATCTTTGCCGCCTGGCTTCCTCACTTTCTCTCTACAAATATACCAACCCTAATTCAACATTCCCACTGACAACCCGTCTGCCCCTGCTGCCTCTAAACTTCTTTCACTCACATCCAACTTCGGTCTCTTGCAATCCACCATATTCCCTACTCACCGTGATGGACACTCTATCGACCTGGTATTTTCCTACCTCTGCTCTATATCTGACCTCACCTGTCACCGTTTTCCCATTTCAGACCATCAACTGGTCACCTATAATATTAATGCAACAGCCAAACCTACTTCTCCATCCCACCCCCGCACCTGTAGAAATCTACATGCTGGGGATCCACTCCAATTTTCAAAAATCATTCAAGATCTCCTCCCTCACACTTCCACTATAACCTGTCCTGATTTTGCTACAGCCCACTATAACAAAATTCTCGCCTCTGCACTAGACACACTTGCCCCTCTCCAACTTGTCAAAACATCACGCCATCAGTTACAGCCCTGACACTCTCAGCAAACACACTATTTTCAAAAATGCTCCCGTACTGCTGAGCGTGTCTGGAGGAAAACTCACTCTGAACCTGATTTCATACACTATAAGTTTATTCT
Source organism: Bombina bombina (assembly GCF_027579735.1). Classification (NCBI taxonomy): domain Eukaryota; kingdom Metazoa; phylum Chordata; class Amphibia; order Anura; family Bombinatoridae; genus Bombina; species Bombina bombina. The sequence continues at coordinate 109,234,082 of NC_069505.1, read as the reverse complement.
TCCTTCATACACTTCTGCCCTTCACTTATCCAAGCAATCCTACATCTCTTCTCTCATATCTACTCTTTCTTCAAACCCTAAATGGCTCTTCTCCACCTTTAACTCTCTATTCTACCCACCTGCTCCACCTCCACCATCTTCCACCCTCACTCCTCCTCTTACCCACATCTTCAACCTATCTCTCTCTACCGGCTCATTCCCATCTTCTTTCAAACACGCAAAAGTCACTCCCATACTCAAAAAACCCTCCCTCGATCCTATTTCTCCTGACAGCTACCACCCCGTATCACTGTTTCCACTAACATCAAAACTCCTGGAAAACTAGTTTACAATCGCCTAACCCACTTCCTGTCCACCAACTCCTTGCTTGACCCCCTGAAATCCAGATTCCGCCTCAAACACTCAACTGAGACTGCCGTTACTAAGGTTACTAACGAACTCTCTGCTAAAAATATTCTCCACTACTCTATACTCATCTTACTTGACCTCTCAGCTGCCTTTGACACCGTTGACCACCCCCTCCTCCTACAGAACCTTAGCTCTTTTGGCCTCTGAGACACCGCTCTTTCCTGGATTCACTCCTATCTTTCTCACAGGTATTTCTCTGTGTCATTTGCCGGCGACTCCTCCTCTCCAATGCCTCTGTCTGTTGGAGTACCTCAAGGATCTGTTCTGGGTCCTCTACTCTTCTCCATTTATACTACTTCGCTGGGTAAACTTATCAACAGTTATGGCTTCAAATATCACCTCTATGCTGATGACACCCAGATCTACCTCTCCACCCTTGCACTCTCTCCCTCTGTCCTTTCTCATATCAGCGACGGCTTATCTGGTATTTCTTCTTGGATGGCCTCTTACCACCTAAAGATTAACATGTCCAAGACTGAGTTCCTTCTTATTCCCCCCTCAAGCTCTACGCAGACTTCTGACCTCTCTATCCCTGTTGACGGCATCACCATTTCCCCAGCGCCCCAAGTCCGCTGCCTCGGAGTTATACTAGACTCAAATCTATCCTTCATCCTCATATCCAATTGCTTTCTACATCCTGCCGCAACCATCTATGCAATATTTCCAAGATTTAACCATCTCTGAGCGCTAACACTACAAAGCTAATAATCCACTCCTTTGTTATTTCCCAACTTGAGTACTGCAATAACCTACTTACTGGCCTTCCTCTTTCCCGCCTCTCCCCCATTCAATCCATTCTAAATGCCTCTGCCAGGCTGATCCACCTTTCCCGTCGCTCTGTATCTGCTGCACCTCTGCGAGTCCCTTCATTGGCTCCCCATTCAGAGCAGAATTAAATTAAAAATGCTTACCCTTTCATACAAAGATCTCACCAACACTGCTCCCCTCTACCTATACTCTCTAATAAACAAGTATACTCCAGTCCGTCCACTAAGATCCAACAATGACCTGCTCCTTGCATCCGCGACTATCACCTCTTCCAATGCTAGACTGCAGAACTTCTGCCGTGCAGCATCTACCCTCTGGAACACTCTCCCTCGTGCTGTCAGGCTTTGCCCTAATCTTTCTTCCTTTAAATGCTCCCTGAAGACTTTTCTGTTCAGAGAAGCCTACCACCCAACCCAATAATAAATTAATTTCACTTACCTTACAGCATTTCCCTCATCTAACTCTGCATTAACATCTTTCTCAATCTTGCAGTCCTCACCGCCTGTTTCTTAACCTCCTACCCTTCTAAATTGTAAGTTCCCACGGGAATAGGGCCCTCAATTCCTCCTGTATGTGTTTGTAAATTTTGTCCTGTCTCCTATAAGTTTTTTTATCATTCATCTAAATGAATTGTATCCATGGACAGCGCTGCAGAATATGTTGGCGCTTCATAAGTAAAGTATAATAATAATAATAATAATTACGAGTCTTGTCGGTATAGCTGTACCGCAAACATTTTAGCCTGTAACGCAACGTCAGTCCCACACTAAAAAAAAATAACGTTTTTGCATGGGATTGCATTACAGCCTATACATACACGATCCATACTGAAATCCTATTGGCTGTTCAAATCAGCCAATAGGATGAGAGCTACTGAAATTCTATTGGCTGATTTGAACAGCCAATAGGATTTCAGCAGCTCTCATCCTATTGGCTGATTTTAATTTCTAAAATCAAATCAGCCAATAGGAATGCAAGGGATGCCATTTTGAAAAGGCTCCCTTGCATTGAAGATTCAGTATACAGTGGCAACCGTATGAAGAAGATGCTCCGCGCCGGTTGTCTTCAGGATGGACCCGCTCCACGCCGCCGGGATGAAGATAGAAGACACCGCCGGGATGAAGATAGAAGATGCCGCCTGGATGAAGACCTTGCCGCCTGGATGAAGCTTTCTCACCGCCTGGATGTCCGGACATCAAAAACAGTAAGTGGATCTTCAGGGGTTAGTGTTATGTAGTATGTATGTATGTTATGTTTTCAGATTAAGGTTTGGACTTTTCTAAAAAGAACTAAATGCCCTTTTCAGGGCAATAAAAAGAGCTGAAATGCCCAAACAAATGCCATTTTCAGGGCAATGGGTATCTTAGGTTTTTTTTATTTGGGGGGGGGGTTATAGGGCTATTAGATAAGGTGTAATTGTTTTTATTTTGGATAATTTCTTTTGTTATTTTTCGTAATTTAGTGTTTGTTATTTTTTGAACTTTAATGTTTTTAATTTTTTTAATTTAGTATTTTTTATTTTTTGTAACTGTAGATTTTTTTTTAGTAGTGTTAGGTTTTTTTAATGTCTAATTTAATTTATTTAATTGATAGTTATTTTAATTGTAGTATAATAGTAATGTTAGTTTAATATATAGATTAAATTTAGGATTTTTTAAATTTCCCAGGTAAGTTTTTATTTATTTTAAGATAGGGATCTTGTAATTGTAATTTAAAGTTAGGGGGTTGTTAGGTTTAGGGGTTAATAGTTTAATTTAGTTTTTTGCAATGTGGGGGGCTGGTGCTTTAGGGGTTAATAGTTTTTTTTAGTGGCAGTGATGTGGGAGGCCAGAGGTTTAGGGGTTAATAACTTTATTTAGTGGAGGCGATGTCAGGGAGCAGCAGAATAGGGGTTAATATCTTTATTATAGTGTGGGCGATGTTGGAGTGCGGGGCAATAGGGGTTGATAACTTTATTATAGTGGTGGCAATATCGGGAGCGGCAGATTAGGGGTTAATACGTTTATGTAAGTGTCGGCAATGTCGGGGGCAGCAGATTAGGGATGTTTAGACTTGGGGTTTATGTTAGGGTGTTAGGTTTAAACGTAACTTTTTTTCCCCATAGACATCAATGGGACTGCGTTACAGATCTTTTCATTCCGCGATTTTAGTTTTTTTTTCTAACACTCTCTCCCCATTGATGTCTATGGGGAAAGCTTGCACGAGCACGTCAAAGCAGCGCTTGCATTTTGTGCGGTATGGAGCTCATTGCCACCATATTGCACATACAAGACGGCTTTTTAGAAACTCGTAATAGCAGCGCTAGGGAGGGAACGCTTATTGCATTTGTTTCGTAACCCTCTATAGCGCAAAACTTGTAATCTAGGTGTAAATGTTTCTTCATTTCTATGTTTGATAAAAGTTCTGTATTATTTGATACCACTAAAACCAGTATAGCTTTATTTATATTTGGCTCCTCTATTAATTGTGATATGAAGTTAACTTTTAGCATACTTTGTAATCTATCCCCCTTAGTTGTATTGCTAGCGTCATTGGCCCAATTTATTTCAGGATAAGTAAAAAATCTCCCATAATTACAACACTGTTATTATTAGCAGCTTTTCCTATTTGCATTAGAAGTTGAGTTTCATTCATGTCACTAATGTTGGGGTGCTTGTTGCATTTACCTAATAATAATTGTTTGGGGTTTGTACCCCTATTCTTTATTTCAACCCACAATATATCTACATTTTCACCTATATAATCATAAATATCTTCCTTTATTGTAGGTTTTAGATCAGGGTTTATACACATGAAAATTCCTCCTACCTTTGTATTACCACTATCCCTTCTAAATAAGTCATAACCCTTTACCTTAACTGCCCATGCATGTTAATCATCCCACCAGGTTTCAGATTTTAATAATATTAAATTCCTTTTTCTGCTGCTAAGAACTCCAGCTCTCACATTTTACCAGCCACACTTCTTGAATTTGTTGTCATACATTTAATTTTCTTGTGTTTTTTGCTGCTACTTGGTGCTCTTCTCTCAAAATTTTCTAATGTGTTATTTCCTTATTGTACCCTTTCTTGATCCAAGCTTTGGGATATTCCAGATGTATAATTTTCCCAAACTAATCTGTCAGATCTATTATGTTTGGACTGGCCTTCTCCTTGTTCAAAAGATTATAAGGTCTAAATGTACTAACATCCTCTCCCCCAACACATCTGCATCCATGTAATTCAGGTGCAATCCATCTTTACTGTACAAATTGTACCCAATTGAAAAGTCAGCCCAGTGCTCTAAAAAGTCAAAGCCCCTGTTTTTCCACTATGTTTTTAACCAGGAATTTACTGCCCTTAGTTCCTTCGGCCTTACTGGGTATCACATAGCACTGGTAATATCTCAGAAAATACCTTGGATGTCCTTGCTTTAAGCTTGCTTCCTAACACCCTGAAGTCATGTTTAGCACATTCCATCTCCTGCTGACTCTTCATCAGTGCCAATATGCACCATGACTGCTGTATAAGACCCAGATCCCTCTAATATGTATCAGTAAACTCTACAATATGCCTAACACAAGCCCATGAATGACAGAAAACTGTTCTTTTTAAGGAATCTGGATGATACAAGACCCTATCTATCTTCCTTATAGTAGAGTCTCCTACAACCAACATCTGTTTTGGGCTAAGACCTGTATGCCCCTCTTCTGTTATTGGAGGACTGTTCACTAGATTGTTGGGTAGGACAGCCCTCTTTGACATCGCCACACCTGAAACAATATCCCCAACATCTTCACTCAATATGGCAAATCTATAGGGGTGTATCAGCTCAGAAGTGGCCTGTATTTCCGCTTACTTCTACCTCCTCTTCTAACTGTAACACAGCTACTTCCCTGTATCCCATTCTGAATCAACTCCATCCCTACTGCTAGAATCACAAACAGCCTCTTCAGTCAAATCCATTCCCCTTCCGAGTGTTTGAATATCACTCAGTGTTGCAATTTATTCCTTCAAAATTCTAATACAAACATCTAGAGAGACAAAAGTGCAAGGTAAGCTGTGCACTAAATTCAAATAAAGTGTTAAATTAACAAATAGAAAAAGTTTATATTTACCATAGGTTATTCTAACACCTTAGTTACTTGAACTCCCTCAGTGATCAAACTCTTCATTTTCACAGAGAAACTAACTTGCAGAAGAGAAACAGATTGCAGCAAACTCAACTGAGTTATTCTGTTACATTTATTGGGGTCAATTTATCATGCTCCGTACGAAGCTTGATGCCCCATGCTGAAACAGAAGTTATGAAGCAAAAAGACCGCTGCTCCATAACCTGCCTGCTCTGAGGTGGTGGACAGAAATCAACCCGATTGAATACGATTGACCGCAAATCTGCAGAGGGTGGTATTGCACCAGCTGTTCACAAGAACTGCTGGTGCAATGATAATTGCCGACAGTGTATGTTGTCGGCATTTATCGATGTGCAGCAGACATGATACGCTACATCGTATTATGTCCGCTCGCACTATAATAAATTGACCCCATTGTGTTAAATGGGACCCACACAGGTGAAAATAATCCCTCACCTTAATCACACGCAATGATGAAAGAAGAAGAGAAAAAGAAAAACAGGAAACAGTTGAAGAGGGAAAAAAATCTATAAAAACAAGTTTAAATAAAACAATTAAATATAAAGTTGAAAACCTTGCAACCCCCCTTAATGCAAAAACTATTTAATTCTCCCTTAGTGCTCAAATTCTTCACTTACACAAAGAAAATCTCTTGTAGAAGAGAAACAGATTGCAGCAAGCTTCCCTGAGAATCATATGTAAATTAAAGAACAAATCCTTTGGTATATTAAACTCTAAATGCAAATTAAAATTGTTGCTAAACTACCCTTATGTTTTTCTGATATTCCAGATGGGTTTCAATGTTATATACATATATATACACTGTATGCATGTATTTTATGTATATATAACAAAGGGTATTAGCGCACATTCATCTATGCTTTATACATCTTGTAAGTTGATGACAGTCTAAGCCGAATATGGTAATATTGTGTGACTAAGATCCCAATTTTAAAGTGTCAGTAAACTTAAAAATAATGTTAGATAATTATGCACATAGTGCAGAATTATATAACATTATATTAGCCAAACTTTATAAAACATAATGTACCCTATTAATTTTTTAAAAAAACGCTGTTTTTCAGACCCGCTCTCTGTACTTTTATAATGTTTGGCTAATATAATGTTATATAATTCTTCACTATGTGCAGAATTATATAACATTATTGTTAAGGTTTACTGTCCCTTTAATATAGAGCATGGGAATATTTTGCAGCATTTTATTTGCAAGTGGATGTGTGCCAATAACCTCTGTTTTGTGTAACTATTTGGTCTCTTTGGCAGCACTCTCGAAGATGTATTTTGATGTACCTTTTGTTAGATGTGTTAAACCAAAACTTTGTGCTAGTCTAAAATTCATATATAGATTGTTCTTTCTACATGTCCCTGCTATCCATGGCTGATTGATTCTTTTAACTTTAATTGCACTTTAATTTAGTTCTAATGTTTCTAATGTTTTGCACCCCTGTATTGTGATCTATATTGAGATCAGTATTTGTTGCTGAGGCCAACAATTATGGGCCATTATGTAACGCCTAATACATTAATGATGGGCTTTTACGCCTGCATATTTCTGCATTTATAGCCGGAACTTATTAGCCTGGTGCAGTTACGGAGGTATTGTATACCGGTTGCTATGGTTACCGGACTAGGCGTGATTGGGCGACGTGATACTACGTGGTCACGCAACGCAGTGACGTCATGACGTCACTGTGTACCCAGTGGATCGCATACAGGAGTTTAAACGAGGATGTATATAAGTCTGCGGGTGTTGAGGTATGATAGGTGAGTTGTTGGGCATTAGGTTGTCTATAACTTTATGACATTTGACAATTCTTAAAATATAGTTAAATGCAGTTAATAGTAATTATAAATGCACAGTGTTCATAAATTTGACAACACAATCAATAGATTATTAGAACGAGTCTAATACCGCTCCTACTTGGATGTACACTTACTTCAAATAACCTCAATCATATGAGGCAAGGATGAATCAGTATCGCTGAGAAGCTTGGTACCGCTCCTACTTGGATGTACACTTACTTCAAATAACCTCAATCATATGAGGCAAGGATGAATCAGTATCGCTGAGAAGCTTGGTACCCCCTGGAGTATAGATCTGCCGGAAAATCTAGGCCTCTTTGTATGCGAGCTCCAATAGTATGATGTTAGTCTGTGTTCAGAATTCGTAATGCCACTTGTACTTTCAGGTAGATGGGAACTTTCAATCTCAATCACCTGTAAAATACGATATATTTTTCCTGAGTCTCGAATGCCTTCTCTCCCCTTGCTTGCTTACCTTTAATCATGTCCTTAAAAGGCCATGCTGAAAAAGTTCCAGTCTCTTCTTCCTGTATCCTGAAGTGGATGAGATTCTTCCTTCGGTCTCCTAGTAGACTCTAGCAGAATGCAGCGTTCAAGAAGAAAGACGGTTCCCACAAAGAGATACAAGGAGTCCTTGAAATTTCAGTTTGTATCAGCTTTTCTCAGTTCAGCTGCAATGTGTGTCTTTCTCCAAGTCAGAAATACTCTGGAGCCTCCAAAGCGCCATCCTGTTACTCTTTTGTTCTTATGTTTGTATTGTTAGATGTGTGAAGGGACTCCTCTTGATATATAGAACAGGCTGTGTTTATTTCCAACAGAGATAATAGTATATAGGGGTGCCTTAAATATAGGTACTTGATACCCTTCTTAGAATCGCTCATAGGGTTGGTTAGGGAATACTCTCCCCTACTTTGTTTATTAGCATATATATATATATATATATATATATATAATGTCAAAATAACCAGAGTATAATACCATTTTGGGTGGGTAACAACACAAGTACACTAACTTACGGTAAGTACTCCAGGATCTCTGGTTCCCGTGTCTGAATCGTGGTGACCTGTTTTTAGCCTTTTTGTGTGTGTACTTTTTGAAATAAAGTTGGAGAAGGAGTCATAGATGAAATTATCTCTGAATATATTTCTACAATAAACTTGAGTCTTTGGGGCTGATTTATCACGGCCCAAATGAAGCCATATTCATCTGTTTCCGCACGAAAACAGGAGTTAAGAAGCATCAGACGTAAGACCGCTGCTCCTTAACTCATCTGCCACCTCTGAGGTGGCGGACCACAATCAGCCCAATCAGATATGATCGGGTTGATTGACACACCCTGCTAGCGGCCGATTGATGTATGCTGTTGGCATTTATCAATGTGCAGCAAACATGATCCACTACAGCGAATCATGTCCGTTCGCACATTGTTAAATCAGCCCCAGAGTTAGCACTTCAATTCTGTTTGGAACTTCATCTATGAGCTGCCGAGTGCGGTTCTTTGTTGGTTACTATAATACCTTTTTATTGGATTAACGTCATATTTAGTACAAAAATAAAGGTATGATTACATACTGGAATACTCTTATTATCTTGACATTTTGTCTATTAGACTAATACTGCTAAAGCAATCTACACACACACATATAATACATAAATACATATTCATATTTATTACCTGTGGGTGTTTAAGTTACATACAATTAATGTTCTCTTTCTATTTAAATCTTGTTATAGTTAAACCAAGAACTGAAACTCCCCTATTGTCAGTGCAATGTACCCTAACGTATTTATTTTAGCACCTGCTTCACATCAAATAAGATTTAATTCTAAGCATTAATTACTAACTCTGTGCTCAATTAGCGATATAAAAGTACAGCAAACACTCCTAATCTGACTCATTTTTCTGAAGATACTAATATCTGTTGTCAGGAAATTATTCACATGCAAGTGATATTTTTTTTTAATTTCCAGAATAGTTAGTAATACATTTCAGGTGATTTGTGGCTGTCAGTTTAGTCTCTCAGACTAACATGTCAAAATTCTAATAGGAGATTCCAACTGCCTTGTATCCTAATCTTATCAAAATTTCTCACAAAGCAGAGAATTAAGGTATTTTAAATGGAAATTAGATTTTCAATATATAAAATGACTGAGAACATAGCTGACTTTCTGCAGAATTCTTCCAGACAAAAATATTATAACGATAATGTCTGATTTCTCCCTAGCATAAATAATTACATATGAATTTGTCATGTTGCAGTCGGTTATATTATCCAATGATCTATAAAGATGAAAAATAATTCAGAATGAAAGCACAGATCTTTGAACGAAAGGGCATCTGCAATCATTATTCTTCAACTCGGTGACACAAAGAAACAAATAAATTCATCATTTCCCTGGCACTGGTTAAAAGGTCAACAGAGATCAGAACAAGGACGTGAAAATACACCTTTAGTTCGAATGAAAGAACATCAAAATTGACCGCAAACGTTGAATATGAAGGGAACATTATCACATGTCTACCAGAAATTCAACTGCAAACCAGTCATTTTTAGAACATTCACTTATTTATCTCTCAATTTATAAACTAAAAACATAATGTCAAAACGGCTATTTTTTATGTTGTGTGATGTTAATATTATCAGTGCATTTGATAGATAAAAAACAAGCAAACATAGCAGAATACATTTCTGACATTTTGGCACAAAATTTATTAGCAAAAAATCCTTTAAGAAATATAAAAGAAGATTTTTGCTGTATTAAAGGGACAGTCTAGTCAAAATTAAACTTTCATGATTCAGATAGGGCATGCAATGTTAAACAACTTTCCAATTTACTTTTATCATCAAATTTGCTTTGTTCTTTTGGTATGTCACAGCTAGAGGGCATTAGTTCATGTGTGAAATATAGATAACATTTTAGCTCACGCACTAGGAGTAACCTAGGAGTGAGCACTGATTGGCTAAAATGCAAGTCTTTCAAAAGAACTGGAAAAAAGAGGCAATCTGCAAAGGTTTAGATACAAGGTAATCACCGAGGTAAAACGTGTATTATTATAACAGTGTTGGTTATGCAAAACTGAGGAATGGGTAATAAAGGGATAAGCTATCTTTTCAAACAATAACAATTCTGGAGTAAACTGTCCCTTTAAGAAGAATTGGGACAAGTGATGAAACCTTTTTAGTCCGTGTGGACTGTCATACCTATTGTGGTGTGAGTTTGGATTTGTGACTAGGCTATATTTATTTATGCTAATTCCTTTTCCTATTCCAATATTTACAATTACATTTTCTTCTTTCTCTTGGTATCTTTTATTGAAAAGCAGGACTGTAAGCTCAGGAGCATGCATGTGTCTTGGGCACCACTGTATGGCAGCAGTTTGTGAGAGCATGCCATTTTAATACTAGTGAACACCCAGCAGTGATATGTGTTTAACCCCTACAAAGGGGATCAATATATAGTTAAAGGGACACTGAACCCAAATGTTTTCTTTCGTGATTCAGATAGAGCATGCAATTTTAAGCAACTTTCTTATTTACTCCTATTATCAAATTTTCTTCATTCTCTTGGTATCTTTATTTGAAAAGCAAGAATGTAAGTTTAGATGCCGGCCCATTTTTGGTTCACTACCTGGGTTGTCCTTACGGATTGGACAGCACCAATAATTAAGTGCTGTCTAGGGTCCTAAACAAAAAATTGTCTAACTCCTTAGCTTCGATGTCTTATTTTTCAAATAAAGATAGCAAGAGAATGATGAAAATTTGATAATAGGAGTAAATAAGAAAGTTGCTTAAAATTGCATGCTCTATCTGAATCACAAAATAAAACATTTTGGGTTCAGTGTCCCTTTAATGTACCACTCAGGAGCCAAGCAGAAACTACTGGTCACCCAATCAGTCTCCCTACTTGAGGGTTAAACACATTGCATTGCAGGGTTGCTAATGTTAAAATCACACACTCTAACTAATTAGCTCATGCTAATTTTCAACTATAATGGCCCTTTAATGGGACCCTGTATTAGTTAGCTACCTAAATGCCGATTACACAAGATGGCAGACTCTCATGGCATTCGACTCTTTTCAGAGATGAATTTCTTCTTCTGAAAGTGAGGCACGCTAAGATCTGGCTTTGCACAAGAAGAACTCTGGCTCCAGAAAGAGCTAAATGCTGCCTTGTTTTCACGCCAATAGACACTGCAAACCATGCAGGGGGAATACTGCGCAGAGTTGGGCAGCAATAAATAAATATATATGTATATAACTATATACAGATATATTTATAGTGAAAACACACTCCCCCATTGACATCCCATTAACTTTCAGTGCCATTTTGTTATAACACCCCACATCCCCCCACTTATAACTAGGGATGGGCGAATGTGTTTATATTCGAATTTGAATGTTGAACGAATGTTATTGTAGAAATTCGATTTGCATAATAGAATGTTGATAAGAACGAATATTCTTAAAAATTAGATTTTCGAATGTTATTTACAGTTTTCGAATGTCACATTCGAATTCGAATGTCACATTCAAATTCAAATGTCACATTCGAATCCGATTATTACATTCATAAAACACAATTGTAGACTAGAAACACTATTTCGAATTTGAATGTCACATTCGAATAGAATATCACATTCGAATCGAATATCACATTCGAATTCGAATATTACATTTAAAACACAGTATTAGACTAGAAATACTATTTCGAATTTGAATGTGACATTCGAATTTTAATGTAGCATTCAAATTCGAATATTACATTTATTAAACACAGTTGTAGACTAGAAATACTATTTTGAATTCGAATGTCACATTTGAATATTACATTTCGAAATTGAATGAATACATAGCTAAACATTCTATTCTTCGAACGAATATTTTCGAATTTTATTGAAAAATTAGAAAATAGAATGTTAGAATGTTATATAACAGAGAACAGTTAAAATCTAAAGCGCCAGTGCAGGCAAAATATACCCAAGAAAAAGAGAGCATGCAATTTAGTGTTTAAATAAAAAAATAATTTATTCTTCAACAAATGTCACAAAAAGAACCTAAAAAAAATAAAAAAAAAAATATGTATAACATGAGATGAAAATCTCCTAGGTATAAATTAAACCTTATACAAGAATTCAGACAATAAAATATGTGATTGGCCAATCTCTATTAAAATGTGAGTAGTCTATAAAAGCATTTACACAAGGAAAATTACACATATATTGTAGGTTACTAATGTAAGCAACTAGAACTGTAAGTATCAGAATATCAAGCAATTTGTAACACAATATCTATCATCAAATTATCTACTGATAATCTAAGAGTATGTGCGCTAAGTGCATAAACCAAATAGCTTCCGTTAAATATGGCTAAGTCAGCATATCAGTAAAATGTCCACAAAGGTGCAGATGAATATGAGTGATTTACTGGTATCCGTGATTCCTTTAGTGTAGCACAGTGTTTTTTAGTGCTCAAATGGATCCACTAGAAACTACAGGTACCTGTTAAAGTGATCCTTTTAAGTTCAGCTCTTAGAATGGAATGAGCTGTCTTCTTTGTCCGATGTCACCTTTTAGAAGAAAATGCCTCCAAAATAAGACAAGCAGTGTAACTGTTTTTGCTGATCTTGAAGCCGCGCTGTAAACCCCAGCTACAAACACTTCTGTCTCTTGCTCAGTTATCACCTATACCGGTTAGGGCACTGATTAGCTTAGTATTATGGGAGTGTCTGGTTTGAGCTGTGGGGTGCCGGCTCTACAGCTGATCCTTTCTTTTCTTCCTCTTGATGCACACTAGGAGATCCGCAACGCGTTTCCGCTGAAATTACTTCAGCCTTTGTCAAGCTTGATCTCCTTTGAATCCTATGGCTTTAAATAGCCCTCCTTCCATTTCAATTGGTTAGGAATTTCAGCCAATGTGTGTCTAATTGGCTTCAGCCAATATGTGTCTAATTGGCTCAGAAATGTTTGCATATATACCCTAACCTTTGCGCAGTCTGTATAACCTTTTGTAGATTATCCTAGATTCTTTTTTCTCCAATACAGCCTAGCAGCAAAATGGAGAGCACCAGTAATATGACTGATTTGTCTATAATAGAAAGAGGAAACAATGATATTGGTAAAGATAAAAAAACTGACAAAACTGACAAAATTGAGAAAACAGATATTTTTGATCTGAGGTCATCAATTTATGATAATATTCATAATATCTTTGAAAAAGAAAAACATAAAAGTATTCCTAGAGCAAATCTAAATGACAGAGAAAAAATAAAGGAGTACATGAATATTCTAGAGAAAAAGTTAATCCTTGAAATAAGACATAAGACAGAATGCATTTTCATTAATGAATACTTAAGTGCAAAAAGAGTGCCGAGAGGTTTATGTATTAAAAAAGAATGTTCATTCAAAATATACTCAGATGATTTTAAAACAAAATGGAATGAAATCTTAGAGGAGGCCTCTGCTAAATTAATGACTCTAATAAAAGAATACAGGGAAGAACTATTGATAACCTTAGGAAATGAGATTAATGACCTAGAGCTAAAGCTATCCGAATATAAAGGATTAGAGGAATATAAAATGAGAGAAGAATCTCTTAAAAAACTAATGAAGGATACAAAAGATGAACTCATAAAAACTAAACTTAATAAATTTGAAAGAGATAGAGAAGATTACGAAACAAATGAGAAAAAAACGAATAGTGAGGCATATATCAGCCACAAATGGAGAAGAGAAAATACACATAACAAATCAGACACACAAATTCAGAGAGAAACTTACACTCAAAAAGTTGACACAAACTCAAGAGAAGTGAATACAAAAATACCATATAAAAACATCCAGGAAGATAGAAAAAGAAACTATAACACATCCAGACAGGATGACTTTTACTATAATGACTTTTTACTATAATGATTACAGACAAGAAAACCAGTTTTCAAATTATAACCAGATACATTATAATGGCCCACAATTAAGACCAGAATGGCAAACGGTTAATTACCATCAGAGACACAAAAACAAAAATAACTATAACAGTTTCAATAGGTATCAGAGAAGAGATTATGAGCGTAATTATTTCAGAAGGGATTATGAACAGCCAAAAATAAATACACCTAGGAAAAACACATACTACCATAATAAAAATGGGAATTATAAAACACATGATGAAAGAATTGATAACACTGAAAATAGACCGAATAAAGATGAATGGAGAATTCCCACATCTAATAGATTTGATACATTAGATAGAAACACAGAAACAAGAAAACAAAACAAAACAGGAGATAACAGTAAAGAACACACTGAACATTTTTTAGAGGTAGGCCCACAACACCAGGGAACAAGAAGAAAAAGAAATCACTCAGACGACGAGGAAAGAGAGGAGGAGGGTTACAGAGAAAGAGTAGAAGAACCATACAGGAATACACAGATGGTCAAAAGGAAGAGATAAAGACTAATGGAATTTTTAATTTGAGTAAAATTAAACTTGAAAACAAACATATAGAAATATTAAACAAAGGGTTGTCATTTGCCCCAACCAGAACATTAAACAAATTTGACACATATTGATGCAAGTAAATTTATTAGAAATCTTACACTTAAGAAATACTTCCTTAAAACCCCTCTGGAAAGGAATTTTAACACAAAAATGTCTATAAATGAACAAGAAGTCTTAAACAATACTGAATATATTCATTCAGGTCTAAAAAATAAATCCAACTTCTACCCTAAACAAGAAAAAGGATTATTTATTGAAACCTTTGAAAAATTGGTTCTCGAAGACATCAGTAAGATTAAGCAAAATACGAAAATTAAACATAAAATTACACTCAAACAAAAAAAGCTAATCAAAGAATTAGAAGAAAATAAAGAGATAACTATAAAACCGGCGGACAAGGGAGGAGGGATTGTTATCTTAGACAGAGAAGCGTATAGAAATATGATTGATGATCTAATAAACGACACCAATACATACAAGCAATTAAGATGTAATCCTACGATGATATATAAAGTATTTTTGAAACACCACCTAGATAAAGCTAGTAATAAAGGGATCATTAATGATAAAGAATATGATTATCTACTCCCCAGATTTCCTATTATGCCTGTTCTCTATGCCCTCCCGAAAATTCACAAATCACTAACTAAACCTCCAGGGAGACCGATTATAGTGGGGATAGATTCACTAACAGCTAATCTATCGGCTTACATAGACAAATACTTACAAAAATATGTGACAAAGCTCGATTCTTATCTAAGAGACTCTACCAATTTACTATTACTACTTGATGAGTTCAAATGGAAAAAAGATTACCTACTGGTCACATGCGATGTACAGTCCTTATATACATCTATTAAACATGACGATGGGATACATGCCATAGAAAATTTTCTTAAAGATGATAAAGATATTAAGAAAGAACAAAGAGACTTCCTAATAGATAGTATAAGGTATATTCTTACCCATAATTTTTTCTTATACGAAGACAATTACTATGAACAGATTTGCGGCACAGCTATGGGCACCAAATTTGCCCCTAGCTACGCAAATCTGTTCATGGGAGCCTGGGAAAAACAATTTCTCAGCCTCAGCCCATATAGGGAAAACATCATTGTCTATAAGAGATATATAGACAATCTGTTTCTCATATGGAGTGGAACTAGAGAGGAACTAACAATCTGTTTAGAAAAAAAGAATACTAACAATCTAAATCTGAAGTTCACTGCTGATATCAGCGCTAATATAGTTCATTATTTAGACCTTGAAATCAACATTATTGACGAAAAAATATCAACCAGAACATACTTTAAGGAAGTAGACGCTAACAATTTCATCCATGAAAGTAGCTGTCACTTAAAAAGGTGGAAAGCAAACATACCTAAGAGTCAATTCCTAAGACTAAAAAGAAATTGCAAAGAGAAAGAAGACTTTGAAATACAGTCAAAAATACTAAAAAATAAATTTTTAGAAAGAGGATACTTAGAAGAGACCATAGAAACAGAAAGACAAAAAATTGTGAATCTAGATAGAAAAGAGATTTTACAATACAAACCAAAGAAAACTACTTCAATAAATAACGAAGAAATCTTCCTACCCTTCATAACAGAGTATAGTGAAGATAGGATCAAAGTAGAAAAAATAATAAAAACCCATTGGAAAATTCTTAAATCTGATCCTCATTTAGGAGAAAAACTTCCAGATAAACCAAAATTTGTTTATAAAAAAGCAAATAATATAAAAAGCAAACTTGCACCAACTTTTAAACTTAAAAATAACAATACTATAAGAGGGATCTTAGGCGAAAAACTACAAGGGTTTTACCCATGCATATCATGCAAAGCATGTAAACATTCAATTAAAACAAAAAGCTTTAAATCAAACATAACAAAGAAAGATTATAAAATTAAGGAAACCATCAAGTGTATGGACACGAACGTTATCTATCTTATTACATGCAAAAAATGTGAAAAACAGTATGTAGGAGAGACAGAGAGAACACTAAGGGAAAGAATTAGGGAACACCTAAACTCCATAGAAAATTCGGAAAAGGAACGCAATAAAGATCTACCTATCGCAAAACATTTTAGGATGTGTTGCAATAACAATTTGAAATATTTTAACATCACAGCGATAACTAAATTAAAAGAAAAAAAGAGGGGTGGTAATTTATCCGATGCACTCCTGCAAAAAGAAGCCAAATGGATATTTGAATTACAAACCCTAAAGGGTTAAACTTAGATTTTAACCTGAAGTGCTTCTTAAAAACCTAAATAAAATCAAAATATATTTAAAATTATATAAAAAATTTAGTACCTTCTATAAAAATAGAAGCTGGAAATTTTAGAGAAAAGTTATAGACAAATCAGTATAAACTGTATTACATTAGTGAAATTATCCCAATCCTCTTTTAAAAACTTTTTTTCAAATTTTATCATATATATTGTTTTCACCACCTTTTTTCCACAAATTTAGACCATTGTGTAGCATTTAGTCCTTACCAAGGACATCTCTGAATCCCAACCTAAATATCTCTACAATTGAGACTAGTTTTTCAAAAATAAACTTTTTTTTTTTTTTTTTTTTTTTATTATCTTAGATCTTGTATCAACGTTTGTTGAAAATATCTCTTACAATCTTATATAATTAATCAAATTTTAGTTTTCAGAGAGATACTTGTTTATGACTAATTCCAACCTCAATATCTTAAATGTTTAGTTGAACAAAATTTAGTTGTTTTTTTTTCATCTTTGTTCTTTTATCAACGTTTGTTGAAAATATCTCTCATAATCTTATACAATCATTCAATTTTAAATCTCAGAGAAATACATGTTTATGACTAATTATTAGAACTTACCAAATATACAATATCTGAATATACATAAATTCAAGAAATATAATGTTTATAAATGTTTAACAAACATTTCTGAGCCAATTAGACACATATTGGCTGAAGCCAATTAGACACACATTGGCTGAAATTCCTAACCAATTGAAATGGAAGGAGGGCTATTTAAAGCCATAGGATTCAAAGGAGATCAAGCTTGACAAAGGCTGAAGTAATTTCAGCGGAAATGCGTTGCGGATCTCCTAGTGTGCATCAAGAGGAAGAAAAGAAAGGATCAGCTGTAGAGCCGGCACCCCACAGCTCAAACCAGACACTCCCATAATACTAAGCTAATCAGTGCCCTAACCGGTATAGGTGATAACTGAGCAAGAGACAGAAGTGTTTGTAGCTGGGGTTTACAGCGCGGCTTCAAGATCAGCAAAAACAGTTACACTGCTTGTCTTATTTTGGAGGCATTTTCTTCTAAAAGGTGACATCGGACAAAGAAGACAGCTCATTCCATTCTAAGAGCTGAACTTAAAAGGATCACTTTAACAGGTACCTGTAGTTTCTAGTGGATCCATTTGAGCACTAAAAAACACTGTGCTACACTAAAGGAATCACGGATACCAGTAAATCACTCATATTCATCTGCACCTTTGTGGACATTTTACTGATATGCTGACTTAGCCATATTTAACGGAAGCTATTTGGTTTATGCACTTAGCGCACATACTCTTAGATTATCAGTAGATAATTTGATGCGTTGCTTGATATTCTGATACTTACAGTTCTAGTTGCTTACATTAGTAACCTACAATATATGTGTAATTTTCCTTGTGTAAATGCTTTTATAGACTACTCACATTTTAATAGAGATTGGCCAATCACATATTTTATTGTCTGAATTCTTGTATAAGGTTTAATTTATACCTAGGAGATTTTCATCTCATGTTATACATATTTTTTTTTTTTTTAGGTTCTTTTTGTGACATTTGTTGAAGAATAAATTATTTTTTTATTTAAACACTAAATTGCATGCTCTCTTTTTCTTGGGTATATTTTGCCTGTACTGGCGCTTTAGATTTTAACTGTTCTCTGTTGTCCTTTCCCCTGGGGATTTAGGAGAAATATCCCCTTAAATCTTAAAGCATATATACCCTAACCTTTGCGCAGTCTGTATAACCTTTTGTAGATTATCCTAGAATGTTATATAAACATTCGAAATTCGATTCGAACGAACGAATGTATCAAAATTCGTTTTCAATTTCGAATTTTTAGAAACATTCGCCCATCCCTACTTATAACTGCTTTGTGCAGTTTTTTATTAATAAATTATAGATGCTTATAATTTTATTTAATGTTACTCTACTGTCCTCTTTATTTTGGGGGCACTTTTTTCATCAACCAGAAATCTGATTGCTAGTTAAATATTTCTAGCACAAAATAAAACCGTAAGCTCGAGGACACATTTATCAGCCACTTGTAATGGCTGATTAGTTAAAGGGACAGTACACTGTAAAATTGTTTTTCCATAAATGTATTTTAAATGACTTGTATAAAATATTTGAGAAATTGCATTTTCGGGTTTATTTGTGTATCTGAAGTAGCTGATTTTGTGCTTTGAAATCATAGCCTATTACAATGGGTTGAGCTTCAGGTAATATCAGATCTCATTACGTTATCACTTTTATGTACACAGACTTGCTTCCTTATCTTATATTTGTCTGGAACACCAAAGCTCAATACATAGAGAGAACAATGGAAAATTATCATTTTATTACTTAACTATCATGCCCCCCACTGAGGGTGTAATCTCTTCTGCTGGTTGTGTTTACTTAGGCTTGTCAATAGCACATACGCCAGTATCAAAACTTTCAGTATAGGTTGGGAAACCACAAGCTAAATCAGCTATTTCAAATGCTGAAATATGAGTAAAGGAGCTACTTGCAACCAATTTAATACACTCTAGCAGGTAAAAAGGATCATTGGGAATAATTTAAAGGGGAGAAAGTTTTTGGGTGAACTGTCCCTTTAATGTGTGCTCTTAAATGGGCAAATTTGCACTTTTACAGGCGCACGTTAACATAGCGCTCCACTCATAATCTGGCCCAAGGTGTTTATTATAATTTAAGGTTAATATTAATTATTAGACGTGCACAAAATTTTTGGTTGGGCAGAATCTTTCATTCCAAAGATTCAAAATACCAACGGCTAGATTACGAGTCCCAACGCTGCTTTTTAACGCCCGCTGGTATTACGAGTCTTGCAGATACAGGTGTACCGCTAACTTTTTTGGCCAGACTTGGAAATACCGCAAATCCACTTACGTAAATTGCGTATCTTCTTTTTTCAATGGGACTTGCATAGCACCGGTATTACCAGTCTGACATAAAGTGAGCGGTAGACCCTCTTCTGTCAAGACTGGTACCGCATTTTAAAGTCAGTAGTTAAGAGTTTTACACTACAACGCCGAAGCATAAAACTCTTAACTAAAGTGCTAAAAAGTACACTAACACCCATAAACTACCTTTTAACCCCTAAACCTAGGCCCTCCCACATCGCAAACACTAAAATAACATTTTTAACCCCTAATCTGCCGAACCGGACATCGCCGCCACTATAATAAATATATTAACCCCTAAACCACAGCACTCCCGACTCGCAAACATTAGTTAAATATTATTAACCCCTAATCTGCCATCCCTAACATCGCCGACACCTACCTACATTTATTAACCCCTAATCTGCCGTCCTCAACTTCGCCGCCACTAAATTTATTAACCCCTAAATCTAAGTCTAACCCTAACTTAAATATAATTTAAATCAATCTAAATAAAATTACTACAATCAACTAAATTATTCTTATTTAAAACTAAATACTTACCTGCAAAATAAACCCTAAGCTAGCTACAATATAACTAATAGTTACATTGTACCTAGCTTAGGGTTTATTTTTATTTTACAGTCAAGTTTGTATTTATTTTAACTAGGTAGAATAGTTATTAAATAGTTATTAACTATTTAATAAACTACCTAGCTAAAATAAATGCAAAAGTACCTGTAAATAAAACCTAACCTAATTTACACTAACACCTAACACTACACTATAATTAAATTAATTCCCTAAATTAAATACAATTAAATACAATTAAATAAAATTAAATAAAATTAGCTAAAGTACAAAACAAACAAACACTAAATTACAGAAAACAATAAACAAATTACAAGATTTTTAAACTAATTACACAAATAGCCCTTTAAAGGGCCTTTTGCGGGGCATTGCCCCAAAGTAATCAGCTCTTTTACCTGTAAAAAAACCCACCACCCACACAACCAACCCTACTCTAAAACCCACCCAATACCCCCTTAAAAAAAACCTAACACTAACCCCTTGAAGATCACCTTACCGGGAGAAGTCTTCATCCAACCGGGCCGAAGTCCTCAACGAAGCCGGCAGAAGTGGTCCTCCAGACGGGCAGAAGTGGTCCTCCAGACGGGCAGAAGTCTTCATCCAGACGGCATCTTTTATCTTCATCCATCCGGCGCGGAGCGGGTCCATCTTCAAGACATCCGACGCGGAGCATCCTCTTCTTTCCACGGCGACTGAAGAATGAAGGTACCTTTAAGTGATGTCATCCAAGATGGCGTCCCTTCAATTCTGATTGGCTACTGAAGAAAAAGTTCACCTGTAACGGCCGGGACACTGTGAAGAAGAGGAGTGAGTTACAGCTCTCCAGCATGCTTAGGTAAGTGTTTCATTAACGAATGTTCATTTGTTACAAAATTAATGCACATAACTTTTAATTACTGGCATGTTAACAGTGCAGGTGAGCTCTTTTTATGTCAACGTGACCACAATCAGCCATTTTTACTGTTTATCTACAACACTTTTTTCCATTATTGGTCCAGTGAGAAATGGGCCTATACCTAACATGTACTATTTGGCTGATCGCAATCCAAATTACAATCCAAATTCTTGTATACTACTAATATTATTGAGGATTGTCCTTTATCTCAGGCAGAGGATTGTCAGTCTGCGGGTATGCACACTTGTCCATGCTCACTCATCTTTAAAGTAACAGAGACCTGTTTGCTCCTTACTCCCTATCTTTAATTTGGTTTAATGGTTTATTTCTTTTGTTTGAAATTGTTTTAGTTAAGGAGTAATCCTGCTTAGTGCATAATTACAAAGTACTCACGTACCACATGGAAACTGTATTTATAATTTTGCATTATCATGGTTAGATCATTTTAGATTCAACCTCTTTATGTTTTATAACAACTGTACTTTTATTACTGCAGCCCGGTTAAGGCTCCTGTGCTGATACCTGGGTATTCTCCAATAAATACATTTTATAAACAAAAAACAAAATCCAAAGGTTAATGATGCATATTACAATTTTGTGTTGTTTCCAGGAAGTAACCATTTTCAGCTTGAGCTGTATTAACAACAGAAGCATTTTCGATTGTGATTACTAAAGAAACACACTGCAGTACCTGTGAAGGTTCAGAAGTCATTATCTGCTGAAAACAAGTGCAGAATTGTGATAAAAACTTTGGGGTTGATTTATTACGGGCCGAACGGCCCTAAATGCCTCTGTTTCTGCGCGAGCCTTCAGGCTCGCCGGAAAATGGAATTAAGAAGCAGCAGTCTTAAGACCGCTGCTCATTAACTCGTACGCCTCCTCTGAGGCTGCGAACATCAATCCCCCCAGTCTCATATGATCGGGTTGATTGACACCCCCTGCTAGTGGCATTGCACAAGCAGTTCATTAGAATTCAGCGATGTCGGGCGGACATGATCCACTACAGCAGATCATGTCCATCCAACTGTTAATAAATCGGTCCCTTTATGTTATATAGTGTTGATACATTTTATGTTCTATTAATTGCATTCCAGAACAAACATTCTGGTGATCACGTTATTTTGGAATGTTTTATAGTTTTAGTGTGATTCGTTCACTAACATTTTAATGAAACCAGGGATATTTGTTTTGTTAAATGTGACCAGACCATGCATGTGAGTGACAGCCCAATAAGCAGTTGTGTGAAAATCCAATGTACACAGTGCCAATATGTTAAAACAAATAATGTGGGGGGCGGAGTCAACTACAGAGCGAGATGGCCGCAGGTTCTTGAGGCTCTGCAGGCTTTTTGACAATATCAGGGCACAGCGCTGATGCAATGTATTTATTCTGCACAAAATGAAGTAACAAAGAAGGGGGAACTGCCATGATATGCATATAAGAATATAAACAGCAAGTACTCAGTGGCAACGCAGCGAATCAAGAAGTGACGCACTAGGATAGCTCGCCATTGCACTGAGTATTTCTTAAACAGGGCCACATCGGACATTGATGGTTAGCCCTTAACGGCTAATACAAACATAGAGACAGCACGGAAGACATCGCACATCAGCAGTGAGACCTGTACCACAGCTGCAATTAACAGAAGGGACACATGCTATAGAAATTAACCCTGTGAAGGGGTGATCACCATGCTGCCGGCTATGTGGGTAGAGGAAGTTGCCCAGCTATTGCAGGCCCATTTTTTGAGATTGCAGCACTCGCTATCAGAGGCCTTTGGGACTGCTCCCTTGATAGGGGAGTCCGGTAAGCCTTGTGCAACCTCAGGTATAGAAGCAGCGCCTCCAGTGATGATGACTACCAACCACGTGGCAGCTCTTGATGAGGGCGATATTCCGCATAGACTGTATAACCTGGTGCTGCATAAAAAAGAAGGCCTTGGGTATGTCTATGGCAATGATGTTATGACTACCAGGAAGGAATGGGAAGCGGAGTGTGCCACCGCAACAAATACAGTGATAGCTAATGTGGAACATATAAATACAATTGTGATTGAGCTCGGTGCTTCAGTTGTGCAGTTTTCAGCAAACAACACAAGTGTCTCAACCAGTTCACATCCTTGACCAAGCCGATGCCCAGAAGGTTTGGGAAAGTCCTACATGTGGGCTGATCCTGATCAGCGCTTATGCTTTGTACCTAAAATACCAACGGATGGGGGCTACATGTCGCTCTTCTCCTGTCCAAACATCTAGATTGCACTTAAGACCAAGTTCGAGATCAGTCCATGAGCCTGGGGACAGACTCTCCATATTCTGGCCATCCGGAGTGGGATAAAGACACTGAAATGCGTAGCTACAGGAGGCTCACTTAATCAGACAGTGTAGCTATAAAGGAGTACTCATTTTCTTTTGTTTAAGACTGCCCTGAAGACTCCATTCACTAAATATTAATGCTGTTAAATTTTAATATCAGTGTGCACATGTTCCCAGGTTATTTATGTTGGTTTGGAGAGCCAGTTAGAGTAGATTTTATTAGTTTATATGTTCCAAATGATAACACTTATGGTTTTAGGGTTTTTTGTGATCAACAACACTACTCTCCCTATATGTTACTATTTATAAGTTGACTATTTAACCTTTAGACCTTTGAAATAATCTGCATGTTATTATACACAATGCTGCATTAAGTGCTAACATTCCCATTATTTAATTGCCATAGCTTTTAGTCTATACTATCTTCCACGCCTGAATGACCACCCCCCCCCATTTTCATATAATGTACCTTCCTGTTTGGAAGGGCTACTTAAGAGGTCTATATTACATATACCGCAACCTTAAATATTGAAAGTTTTAATGTGACATCCCTCTATTTAATGTATGCTGTAACACTAGTAATATATGTCTATAGAATGTTCCAAAGTATAACACAGTTTGAAGATGTGAGATTCCTTCTATTTATACTCAAATTTTCCTGTAGATGTAAGAGATTCTCTTAATTTTTTTTCTATTGCAAAGCTGGTTATGCATGGCTACAGATTGTTTCCCCTAAGTTTTACAAGTATTAATGCTGTATTCCTTAAATTCATTTATGCTATATCACATGTTATATATGTTTATAGAATGTTTCAAGATGTAGGGGGACCCCTTAATTCTCTATGTTATAAAATTAGTCATGCATATCCGCAGAATGTTTTACAGCAAAACTAAATCCGAAAATGTGAGGTATTTATTCTGTATGGTTACATTTTTTCTGTGATACAATGGCTATGACTATATCCCTGAAAGTATATCAGATATGATTTTGCTTTTTGTTCTTTCTCTATGTTGATATACTTCTTGTAACGTGGCATGTATGCCGTAACCTGTTTCCAACCTCAATAAAAAAATATTTATTAAAAAAAATAAAAAAAAATAATGTGTTTGCAGTGGAAATTACACTTTGATAAATAGTCTGCAGACATTCCATGTGTAAAATGAATTTAAAGTAGTCTGAACTTTGCTCATTATCATTTTTCATAGCATTTACATAAAAGTTTAAAGAAATAGTAAGCATAAAAAGATAACTCTTACTAGAATAAAAAGACAGATTTGCATGTAGTAGAAAATGACTCGGCCCCTCCCCTTAGATCAATGATGAAATAAAATATACATCCCTAATACCTGTCCCATTTTGAAGCAGATCAGCAGATAAGAACTCCAAATAAACACTCCTTTACGCGTTTCGTTTGCTCACAAGCAGTTTAAGAGTGTTATGTATCAGTGTGTCTATCTTTTACTATAATAATAGGTACTGTGATTTGGCAGATGCGCTTGATTTTCCTTTTAGTTTTTTAAAGTCTTACTTTCATAGGAGCTCACCCCATAAGGTTCATTAAGGAAGCTGCTCTACCAGTGCTATCCACAGAGCTTTATTATTTTTCCTGAACATCAACTTTAATGTTTGAACTTTCAATACAGTGACTTTGATTGAAAGGGTTTTATTTTATTACTTTTTACATCCTTTGAACACGTGTAGTTGGTACATTACATCTATAGAATATTCACATAGTTAATTCTTAAACTATAATGTTTAAAACATTGGGACTACTTTTTTTCTTAGTATACAAACATATGCAATAACTATAGAAGAGGCTTTGGCCTGGCCTTTGTTTAAGAATGACACTTCCATGTCGCATTTTATTGGTGCATAATAGGATACACCATAGTGGAGTAAGTATACAATGGGGTCAACCAGTTACCAACACACATTCTCTTTCATCCTCACCTCCAGGAGGCAACTGATCTTGGAGAGAAAGTGCACATTGGAGGACTCAACTGGCTGAGTGAATCATTATTGTGCATCCTTTTCTTGGGATACATTTTCTGGATTCCTATGTTTAGTTAGTAGTATTGCACAACCTGGGGTTATCTAAGCTTGTGTTGCCCTGTACAATTAGGACTGGAGGTTGTAGGTTCTGGTGTTTTCTTGGAGACTTGTTTAATACTTTTGAAACTTGTAGGCATTTGTTAAAGGGACACTGAACCCAATTTTTTTTTTCTTTCTTGATTCAGATAGAGCATGAAATTTTAAGCAACTTTCTATTTACTCCTATTATCAAATTTTCTTTATTCTCTTTGTATCTTTATTTAAAATGCAAGAATGTAAGTTTAGATGCCAGCCCATTTTTGGTGAACAACCTGGGTTGTCCTTGTTGATTGGTGGATAAATTCATCCACCAATCCAAAAGTGCTTTCCAGAGTTCTGAACCAAGAAAAAAGCTTAGATGCCTTATTTTTCAAATAAAAAAAACAAGAGAACGAAGAAAAATTGATAATTGGAGTAAATTAGAAAGTTGCTTAAAAATGCATGTGCTATCTAAATCACAAATAAAAAATTTGGGTTCAGTGTCCCTAACTTCTTGCCCATATTATTTGTCTTCCAATAAAACTATATGAAAAGGTGGACAACTCTTTTAGTTTAATTTTCCGATACACAATTACCAGCACAGGGGTTGTGTGCTATGGTGTGCTAATGCTGACAGCGTACGCTGTCGGCATTTAACATTGAACTGCTTGTGCAATGCCGTCCCCTGCAGATTCACGGCCCCTGTAGCGTATCATGTCCGTCAGACATCGCTGAATGCCGACAGCATACGCTGTCAGCATTTAACATTGAACAAGCATTGAATAAAGAAAAAATCAATCACATTCCCCCAATATTCCTTGGCTACACTATTTGGTATTCGTTTTGTTTTAAACTAAATTACTACTGAATATTCTTTGAACATTTGCAATTGTTTTCGTTAAATGAATGTAAATCTTCGAAAGCTACAGGTGAAAATGTTCACCTGTAGCTTTATACTTACCTTTCGCATGACGGAGAGCCGTGCTAACCTGGTCCTTTTCTTCACAGAGCCCCGGCTGTGCTTATAAGAGGAATTTCTCTTTTAGTGCAGTCCATGGGAGCCACTGCGCTAAGCCTCCTTTTAGCACAACCAACTGTGAAGAAGGGTTAGCGCTGCTTTTCAGCATGCTAAAGGTAAATTAATTCTGATTAAACCAAATGCACCTTTAATGAACGATGATGGCTGCCAACCAACAAACACTGGAATGGATAAAAAAATCACATATCTAAAATTGCAGATTTGCGCTCCTTATACTTTACCTCAACATCACCTCCACATACAATCAGACGCATTTAGACGCATTTACAATATACCCATCATGCAACATGGGCCCTATAATTGACTGCCTCTTTTTATAGCAGGTTAATGAGGTCCACGTGTTTGTTTTGCAGTTGGATAGAAATATAAAATAATATTTTAAAGGGATATAATACCCATAAGCTAAATCACTTTAAAGTGATTCAGTATAACTGTAAAAAGCTAACAAGAAAATATCACCTGAACATCTCTATGTAAAAAAGGAAGATATTTTACCTTAGCTCACAATAGTAAGCGCTCTGTGACCAGTTATCCTTCAGTTACTGTTGACTGCATGTTGAAGAAAAAAATAAAAGCAGCAGCTAATCAGCTTCGGCAGTGCTGATGTCACACTTTGCGTTACTGTGATCTTAATTGATTTCATAGGAATGTCACAAGATTTCATAGTAAACCTCCTTAAAAGGAGGAGGGAAATAACATGTGGACTCACTAGCATGTCCAGGGACTAGCAATATGATTGGCTGCTTAAACTATTTTACAATAGGATGTGGCTACTGAGGACAGTTTGAGGTAAACTATCTTCCTTGTTTACATAGAGATGGTCAGGTAATAATTTCTAGTCAGCTTTTCACAGATATGCTGTATCACTTTCAAGTGCTTCAACATTTGTAGATATGCTTTGTTCACGTTTTTTACTTATGAATATTGATGATGAAGATGTATTCAGTATCATTTGTTAAGTGGCTCTAAACTCTTGTCCTTTAAAAGGGCCATTGCTGTAGCTGGCATGGGCTATGCCATTTTGTTTTTTGGTGTGAGAATGCACAAATCATTGTGTGTTATAAGTGGATCTCTGGGTGCTAGGTATTTATCAAGTGCCTTTAGTTGTTGAACGGAGGGGCTGTTCTAATAGCTTAGAAAAAAAAAAATCATAGCTGCCTTACATTGTTTTTGCAATGTAAATTTGATGGAATTGAAAACCAGGGATACCTTTTAGAACACTTTCTTTTAGATGGAACAAAACAATAATTTGAGTACAGTGTACCTTTAATGGAACATTTTAATGCAAAAATAAAATGCTATATTTTGTTAAAGCAAAGGAATAAACGCATAGAAACGCATAGAACGCATAGAAAATGTTGTGCTTTTGTGTCACTTCGAATGAGACTACAACTAGCATATCATCACCTGGAGCAGAATAGGAGTATTCCAAGGCCCCTATTTATCATAGGTCTTGCGGACCTGATCCGACAGTGCGGATCAGGTCCGCAAGACCTCGCTAAATGCGTCTGAAGACTCGCCAGAAACACGGCCCTTCAAGCTCCGTATGGAGCTTGATAAATATGGGCCCAAGAGTGCACTTTTGAGCACGTGTTTAAAAATTTGAAATAAGTTAAACACATACTAGAAAAAGGGAATTTGTTTTTAAAAAAAATGATAGTGAGCTAGGACATTTACTTTTTAGTGTTCATTTCAAGTTCCAGTCTTTTTAAAAGGGGAGGATCAACTGTTTATAGCAAACAAAGAGATAATTTTATGCAGTTGCAATAACTCCAACCATGGATATTTGGAATATTTATTAATAGCAGATATCTTCCTAAACAGATCAGAAAGCAGCAAGTTAAGAGAGCAAAATAAATTCTGGGACATGATCAACATAGAATGAAAATAGGAATTGACTAGATATTTTGCAAGATGGGATGACCATTGCTATAAAGAGCTGTGAAGCAGATTCAAAGTGACAACTAAGTAAATCAAGAAATCTGGAAAGTCAGTGCACGGCAGGACTGCAGATGCAGCAGTTGGAATGTTTCCAGTATGGCCTTTCATTTGACAGTAGCTTTTCTTTCAGAAACCAAAAAAAAAATGAAATAGGTATACAGAACGTAAATAGAAAAATCAGTTTGTGTCTTCTTCAGAAGAAAAGGTTATTAAAACAAAATAGCTGCTCAGAAAGGTCTACAAATATATAAAAGCAGAAATGTAATCCTTTGTCACCCTGGATAGAGGGAATTTTAAAATGTATTACTGTTTTTTATTTTTATTTTTAAATATTCTATATAAATCAAAATTATATTGTTAAAAGAGGCGTATCTATGTCCACCAATAGGTTGTCAGAGATGTCCTTATCAACCAGTGAGAATTAATAAGGTAGGGTAAGTTTTGAACGCATATTTCCTGTTAAAGGGATATGAAACCCAATTTTAAGCAACTTTCTAATTTACTCCTATTATCAATTTTTTCTTTTTTCTCTTAGTATCTTTTTTTGAAAAAGCAACCAATCAGCAAACACTACCCAAGAGCTGACCAAAAATGGGCCTGCTCCTAAGCTTACATTCCTGCTTTTTTTCACCTAAAGATAACAAGGGCTGAATGGCCCCTAATCGCCCTGTTTCCACAAGAGCCTTCAGGTTTGCCGGAAACAGCAATTAAGAAGCAGTGGCCTTATATCAACAAATGAAAGGAAAGATTCATAAAAGAAAAAAAGAAAATAGTCAGTGATAGATATAATATTGGGGGGGGGGACATCACAAAGCTTATACATATATAGTGAGATTACAGATTTCACAATATTAAATGTATATTAAACTATAATCAGGGCTAGTGATTCCATTAAGGTGAATCAAGAGTTTGGCTGAGGGAGCAGCAGGAGGAGATTCTTAAAGGAGAATATTGCTTAACAGGCTTTCTAGACAATGCCCTCTGATATTATAACCATAAAAATGGGATGCATGAGTGTAGGCATTGCTTTATTTATATAACAAAATTGCAAATGATATATTCACATGGAAAAGTTAAAAAGTGTACACCAGCCTGGAATATAATTGCTAAATATGTCAATATTTAAATGACAAGGACAAGTATTTCCTAAATGGGACAAAAACGTCTCTGTTATTCAGATACGCCTAGATTTAGAGTTCTGCGGCCAAAGGGGTGCGTTAGCTACGCATGCTTTTTTTCCCCCGCACCTTTTAAATACCGCTGGTATTTAGAGTTCACAGAATGGCTGGGTTTTCAGTGCGTTAGGCTCCAAAAAGGGAGCGTAGAGCATAATTTAACGCCACTGCAACTCTAGATACCAGCGGTGCTTACGGACGCGGCCAGCTTCAAAATAGTGCTCGTGCACGATTCCCCCATAGAAAACAATGGGGCCATTTGAGCTGAAAAAAAACCTAACACCTGCAAAAAAGCCGCGTTCAGCTCCTATCGCAGCCCCATTGTTTTCTATGGGGAAACACTTCCTACGTCTGCACCTAACACTCTAACATGTACCCCGAGTCTAAACACCCCTAACCTTACACTTATTAACCCCTATTCTGCCGCCCTCGCTATCGCTGACCCCTGCATATTTTTTTAACCCCTAATCTGCCGCTCCGTAAACCGCCTCTACTTACATTATCCCTATGTACCCCTAATCTGCTGCCCCTAACACTGCCGACCCCTATATTATATTTATTAACCCCTAATCTGCCCCCTACAACGTCGCCTCCACCTGCCTACACTTATTAACCCCTAATCTGCTGAGCAGACCGCACCGCTATTATAATAAAGTTATTAACCCCTAATCCGCCTCACTCCCGCCTCAATAACCCTATAATAAATAGTATTAACCCCTAAACTGCCCACCCGGAACAGCCAATAGAATGCGAGCTCAATCTGATTGGCTGATTGGATCAGCCAATCGGATTGAACTTGATTCTGATTGGCTGATTCCATCAGCCAATCAGAATTTTCCTACCGTAATTTCGATTGGCTGATAGAATCCTATCAGCCAATCGGAATTCGAGGGACGCCATCTTGGATGACGTCCCTTAAAGGAACCGTCATTCTTCAGGTGGACGTCGGAGGAAGAAGATTGGTCCGCGCTGGAGGTCTTCACGATGGAGCCGTTCCTCATCGGATGAAGATAGAAGATGCCGCTTGGATCAAGATGGTTGCCGGTCTGGATCGCCTCTTCTTCCCGGATAGGATGAAGACTTTGGAGCCTCTTCTGGACCTCTTCAGCCGCAGGATTATGGATCGCCAGCCCCCGCTTGGGTTGGATGAAGATTTCGGAGCCAGGACCGATCGGTGATACCCGGCGAGGTGAAGATAAGGTAGGAAGATCTTCAGGGCCTTAGTGTTAGGTTTATTTAAGGGGGGTTTGGGTTAGATTAGGGGTATGTGGGTGGTGGGTTTTAATGTTGGGGGGGTATTGTATGTTTTTTTTTACAGGCAAAAGAGCTGAATTCTTTGGGGCATGCCCCACAAAAGGTCCTTTTAAGGGCTGGTAAGGTAAAGAGCTTTGAACTTTTGTAATTTAGAATAGGGTAGGGCATTTTTTTATTTTGGGGGTCTTTGTTATTTTATTAGGGGGCTTAGAGTAGGTGTAATTAGTTTAAAATTGTTGTAATATTTTTCTAATGTTTGTAAATATTTTTTTATTTTTTGTAACTTAGTTCTTTTTTATTTTTTGTACTTTAGTTAGTTTATTTAATTGTAGTTATTTGTAGGTATTGTATTTAATTCATTTATTGATAGTGTAGTGTTAGGTTTAATTGTAGGTAATTGTAGGTATTTTATTTAATTTATTTATTGATAGTGTAGTGTTAGGTTTAATTGTAACTTAGGTTAGGATTTATTTTACAGGTAAATTTGTAATTATTTTAACTAGGTAACTATTAAATAGTTCTTAACTATTTAATAGCTATTGTACCTGGTTAAAATAAATACAAAGTTGCTTGTAAAATAAATATAAATCCTAAAATAGCTATAATATAAATATAATTTATATTGTAGCTATATTAGGGTTTATTTTACAGGTAAGTATTTAGCTTTAAATAGGAATAATTTATTTAATAAGAGTTAATTTATTTCGTTAGATTTAAATTATATTTAACTTAGGGGGGTGTTAGGGTTAGACTTAGCTTTAGGGGTTAATACATTTATTACAGTAGCGGCGAGATTAGGTCGGCAGATTAGGGGTTAATAATTGAAGTTAGGTATCGGCGATGTTAGGGAGGGCATATTAGGGGTTAATACTATTTATTATAGGGTTATTGAGGCGGGAGTGAGGCGGATTAGGGGTTAATAACTTTATTATAGTAGTGGTGCGGTCCGCTCGGCAGATTAGGGGTTAATAAGTGTAGGCAGGTGGAGGCGACGTTGAGGGGGGCAGATTAGGGGTTAATAAATATAATATAGGGGTCGGCGGTGTTAGGGGCAGCAGATTAGGGGTACATAGCTATAATGTAGGTGGCGGTGGTGTACGGAGCGGCAGATTAGGGGTTAATAATAATATGCAGGGGTCAGCGATAGCGGGGGCGGCAGATTAGGGGTTAATAAATATAATATAGGGGTCGGCGGTGTTAGGGGCAGCAGATTAGGGGTACATAGGGATAACGTAGTTGGCGGCAGTGTACGTAGCGGAAGATTAGGGGTTAAAAATTTTAAATATAGTGGCGGCAATGTGGGGGGACCTCGGTTTAGGGGTACATAGGTAGTTTATGGGTGTTAGTGTACTTTAGAGCACAGTAGTTAAGAGCTTTATAAACCGGCGTTAGCCCAGAAAGCTCTTAACTACTGACTTTTTTCTGCGGCTGGAGTTTTGTCGTTAGATTTCTAACGCTCACTTCAGCCACGACTCTAAATACCGGCGTTAGAAAGATCCCATTGAAAAGATAGGATACGCAATTGATGTAAGGGGATCTGCGGTATGGAAAAGTCGCGGCTGGAAAGTGAGCGCTAGACCCTTTAATGACTACTCCAAATACCGGCGGTAGCCCAAAACCAGCGTTAGGAGCCTCTAACGCTGGTTTTGACGGCTACCGCCCAACTCTAAATCTAGGCCAAAGTGAACATAAAAATGAGGGTAGATCCTCATTAATCAGTTTGATTTGATCTATCTATGTCAGCTTTTTGTGTGAATTATCTTCACTGTGAATAAGAGAAGGAAGTTTAGGACCACAACTGCAGGTAATAATGTTGTGAGTGTATCTGTGATTCTGCAATAGGTTTATGGATGCAGCAAGAGTGCAGAATCAGAGGATACTGAATACATTTATATGAGGATCACTTGTAACAATGGCTGAGACCTGTGAGCATCCAGCTCAACTCAGTATTGCTAATCTGTTTCCAAGTAGATATGTTATAGCAATTGCTAAGTAATGCGGTAAACGACTGAGACTGTATACAAGTGTTTTGGCATGCTGTATGTTGTTAAGCAAGTGTAACTATTATACTAACTGATGTGGCAGGCTGTTTGGTAATAGGACAGTTGAGACACGAATGCAAACTGATAATATTCCCTTTTACAGAAGTCGTAAGCAGTTAACAAGGCAGTTTGTATCAGGTAGATTAAATTCTCTGGCATCAAATAGAAAGGACTGAGGATCGGAACTTACCGGTATAGTTTTGAAATGAGAAGCGCTATTGTTCCAATTCCCCTGAGGTGTATGCGGTCCGGTGTTGGTTACGCTAGCTGTTCCTCTGTCGGGTCCGTGACAGGCTGCGCAGACGTTGGCGTGTGACGTCACCGCTTGTTAGATCTGCTACACGCAACAGCAGTGTCTCTGTATCGGTCAAAGTTTGAGAGATCCTATGATTTGGTAAGGAGGAGTTTAGGAAGCTGGGTAGAATAACCAAGCAATGAGTAAGAGGACTTGTGGGAACTTAAAGCAGACTGAATAGGAGGAGCCAATAGTCAGTGTGAAAGAATATGATAGCCAAAGGATAAGGTAAAGAAGTAGGCCAGTGATGTATTCATGACAGAACCCCCCTCAAGGATCAACTCCGGGGATCAGGTCTGGGGCGGTCAGGATACCTTCCATGAAACCGGGTAACCAAATGCGGAGCAGATAAGTTGACAGCCGGTTTCCAAGAATCCTCAGAATCAGGATAGCCCTTCCAATGAACCAAATATTGGAGCTGTCCACGGAGACGTCTAGAATCCAGAATGTCTTGCACCTCGTACTCCAGAGAGACATCCGAGAAATGTGGAAGTAGTGGAATGGAAGGAGCATGTTGACGAAGTTGTCTATAAGGCTTGAGCAGGGATACATGGAATGTGGGATGTGATTTCATAGCAGCAGGTAATGCGAGTGTGACGGCATTTGCGTTTATTACTTTCACGATGGGAAAGGGTCCAATGAAGGTAGATGTCAGTTTTCTAGACGGTATTGGTAGATGTAGATTACGAGTCGAAAGCCAGACATAATCTCCAACTGTGTTGTTAGGGGAAGGAATTCTTTTCTTATCAAACTGATGTTTATAGCGATTCTTTGCCAAGAGGATATTTTGCGAAGTCAAAGAGAATGAGTCAGAAATGGTGTTAATGAGTTCGTTCACAACAGGGCATGTATTGTTTGGAGACGAATCCCATTAAAAAGTGGGGTGTAATCCGTAGTTAATGTGAAACGGTGTTGAGTTAGTAGAAGAGTGAATGGAATTATTGAATGCAAATTCCGCAAACGGCAGAAGCTGAGTCCAGTTATCCTGTTTAGCGGAGGTGAAACACCTTAGGTATTGCTCAATGCATTGATTGGTCCTCTCGGTCTGTCCGTTGGTCTGGGGATGATAGGAGGTACTAAGACGTCTGGTAAAACCAAGCGAGTGAAAGAGTTGTTTCCAGAATTTGCTTGTGAATTGGCTTCCTCTATCAGAGGTAATAGTATTTGGGAGTCCATGTAGCTTGAAAACATTGTTGAACATCAATGAAACGGTTTCTGATTAAGTGGGAAGTTTGTGGTAAGGTATAAAATGAGCCATTTTGCTAAATAGATCTACGACAACAAGTATAGTGTTGTTCCTTTCTGAGATTGGGAGGCCGACTATGAAATCGATAGCTATATCCGTCCAAGGACGATCAGGGGTTGGTAACGGAATTAGCTGTCCGTAAGGGGGGGGTCTTTCCAGTCTTAGTTGTTGCACAGATCTTGCAGGTCTTGACATATTCGGCAGTATCTGAGAGGAGAGTAGGCCACCAGAAATATCTTGAAGTTAAATCTTGAGTTTTCTTTATGCCCATATGCCCTGCCAACGGGGAATCATGCAGAGTCCGTAGAACTGTTGATCTGAGTGTGCTTGATACATACACTTGTTGATGATGGTAATACAACCCATCACTATGCAAAGTTAGATCATGTAGTGGTTTTTGTGTATCTGAGAGTTGTTCAGTTTTGAATTGTATATTTTGTTCAGCTGTTAAAGCTAAGAACCTGTCCATAGGTATTAAAGGTGAGTGATTTGGGTGTATCATAGGATCAACCAATTGTCTTGAAAGGGCGTCAACCTTCTTGTTCTTATTTGCAGGTTGGTAGGTGATGAGGTAGTTGAATCTCACCAGAAATAAATTCCAACGAACTTGGCGAGAACTGAGAGTCCTATTGGATTTTAAATATTCCAGATTCTTTTGATCTGTGTAGATTAAAACTGGAATAGTGGTTCCTTCCAAAAGGTGTCTCCATTGTTCCAAAGAGCTTTTGATTGCTAGTAATTCCTTATCTCCAATCGGATAATTGATCTCAGCAGAGTTAAGCACTCGTGAGTAAAAGGCAACAGGGTGTAAGGGGTCCTTTGGTGTAAGCCTCTGGGAAAGGATAGCCCCCAAGGCATAGTTTGAGGCATCTACTTCTAAGACATATTCTAGATTTGAGTCGGGAAAACGAAGGATAGGTGCTGTTGTGAATGCAGTTTTTAAAAAATCGAATATGTGTTGTAAATCTTTGTTCCAGGTAAATTGCTTAACGGATTTTGTCAGGTTAGTTAAGGGTCTAGTTAGGTCAGCGAAGTTCTTTATAAACTTCCTCTAGAAATTAGCGAACACCATAAATCTTTGAACCTCTCTTTTGGTATAGGCCAGTTTTAAATTACTGAGATTTTGTCATTCTCCATTTGGATACCCTGTGGTGATATTATATAGCCAAGGAACCTAATTTCATTGGAATGGAATATGCATTTTTCTAATTTAACGTATAGAGAGTTTTCTCTCAGTCGTGTTAACACTAGGCTGACATGTTTGATGTGTTCCGGGAGTGTTGAGGAGTATATGAGTATGTCATCTAAAAAAATGACCATAAATAGATCTAATAAATCCTTAAAAATGTCGTTTATGAAATACTGGAAAGTGACAGGGGCATTGCAAAGGCCAAAAGGCATAACTGTGTACTCAAATAAGCCATAGCATGTGCGGAAAGCAGTTAGCCACTCATGACCTTCCTTAATTCGGACTAAATTGTAGGCTCCCCTGAGATCTAATTTAGTGTATATGGTAGCATCTCGTAACCTATCAATAAGTTGAGGAATTAGTGGTAATGGGTAGCGGTTTTTAATGGTACGTTTATTGAGTTCCCTGTAGTCTATTATGGGTCTTAGGGATTGGTCCTTGTTCTTGACAAAGAATATTCCTGCCCCAGCTGGAGAGATGGATGGGCGTATGAAACCTTTCTTTAGATTTTCTGTTAAGTATGTTTTGAGATGCTGTAACTCTGGTTCAGATAATGGGAATATATGGCCATAAGGAATGTCAACTCCTGGTAGCAAATCTATAGGGCAATCATAAACCCTATGTGGGGGTAAATTTTCTGATTCTTTTTTATCAAAAACATCAGAAAAAGTAATGTATTCCTTTGGAAACTGAGCTGCATCGGCTAACAATAATTGTTCCGGATGAAGACATGTGTTAACGCAATATTGAGAATTCAATAGCACCTGTGAAGTCGACCAAACTATATTTGGGTCGTGCTGTTTGAACCAAGTAATACCTAATATGATAGGATATAAAGGTGAGGGTATGACATCAAAACTAACAAACTCTGAGTGATGTGTTTGTGTGGTAACCCTTAAAGGAATAGTATGATACATGATAGGTCCTGAAGTAATTTCTTTACCATCAATAAAACGAAGCACACTAGGTACAATCCTTTTTATGAGTGGAATTTTATTTGCAAGAGTGTAATGGTGATCCATATAATTGTGGCTTGCTCCTGAATCAAGGATTGCCTTAGAGTTGACTCGATGGTGTTCCCACTGTAATAGGATAGGAAGGGAGCAATGATTAGTCTGTAATTGTTTAGCAGATAGACAAAGTTTTGTGGTTCTGAGCTTACCCTTCCTGCGGTGTAGTTGAAGGAAGTCCTTAACGGTGTGATCAATGCCTCCACAGTACATACATAGATCAAGGGCCTTTCTCCTTAGCTTCTCCTGTTGGGTTAGGGGGCCTCTGATGAATCCCAATTCCATTGGTACTTCTGTAGCCCTTGCTTGGGATTTTTGTGGAGGGGTAGTGTTGGTAGTTTGGGTGGTATGTTTTGAGGTGGTATCTGAGTGTGCCCTTTCTGAACGTCTTTCTCTGATGCGTCTATCTAGAGTAATGCTCGCCTCTATCAGGTGTTCTAAAGTATCAGGAAGGGGTTGTCTAGCTAGCTCATCTTTGAGTGTGTCTGAAAGACCTAAACAAAATTGATTGCGCAATGACAGGTCATTCCACTGCATATCAGGAGACAATTTTTTAAACTCAGCAATGTAGTCCTCTACTGGCCTTTTATTTTGTCGCAGGGATCTCATTGCTGTCTCAGCAGATAACTGCTTGTAGGGATCGTCATAGAGCTGACCCATTACCTTAAAAAACTGATCTAAAGAATAAAGTATGGGGTCATTGGTCTCAAAAAACAAATTTGCCCATATGCGTGGTTCTCCACGCAAATATGATATCGTTGTAAGAACCTTCAAATGTTCATTTACATAAGTTTTTGGTTTAAGTTGAAAGTATAAATAGCAGGAATTTCTGAATTCCTTAAACTCTGCTCTTTGTCCGCTGAATGCTTGTGGGGGATTAGGTTGGGGTTCATGTGAGCTAATACGTGTTGTTATTGCATCAATTTTATTGTTAATATATTGTTTCAGTGCAGTGTTTTCTAACTGTAGAGCACTCAACCCCTTAGTGAGGTTGTCCACAGTTTGTGTTAATGTTTCTACATGACTTAGAAGGGCTGCTGGGTCCATTATAAGGCTTGCTTATTAATGTCAGCTTTTTGTGTGAATTATCTTCCCTGTGAATAAGAGAAGGAAGTTTAGGACCACAACTGCAGGTAATAATGTTGTGAGTGTATCTGTGATTCTGCAATAGGTTTATGGATGCAGCAAGAGTGCAGAATCAGAGGATACTGAACACATTTATATGAGGATCAATTGTAACAATGGCTGAGACCTGTGAGCATCCAGCTCAACTCAGTATTGCTAATCTGTTTCCAAGTAGATATGTTATAGCAATTGCTAAGTAATGCGGTAAATATAAACGTCTGGCAGTTAAACAATATACATATGAAACTGTATACAAGTATTTTGGCAAGCTGTATGTTGTTAAGCAAGTGTAACTATTATACTAACTGATGTGGCAGGCTGTTTGGCAATAGGACAGTTGAGACACAAATGCAAACTGATAATATTCCATTTTACAGAAGTCGTAAGCAGTTAACAAGGCAGTTTGTATCAGGTAGATTAAATTCTCTGGCATCAAATAGAAAGGACTGAGGATCGGAACTTACCGATATAGTTTTGAAATGAGAAGCGCTATTGTTCCAATTCCCCTGAGGTGTATGCGGTCCGGTGTTGGTTACGCTAGCTGTTCCTCTGTCGGGTCCGTGACAGGCTGTGCAGACGTTGGCGTGTGACATCACCGCTTGTTAGATCCGCTACACGCAACAGCAGTGTCTCTGTAATGGTCAAAGTTTGAGAGATCCTATGATTTGGTGTAAGGATATGTTTAGTTGTTTTTAGAGAACACTACAATTACAGCCCCTGCTTTATGCAGGACCACTCAGTCTCACACCTTACCTCGGATTCCCACAGATTTAACTTAAGGGAACCCTGATATGCTCATTGATCTGAGGGTCACTACAGCAGGGTTGCTGAGTGAAACCGGAACCTTCACGCAACAATAAATGCTTAAAGCAGAAAAGAGAGTAAGTCTTATAGGATTGACTGCAGCAGTAGTGAAAGAGTTAATTAGTGCAGGTGCCTTAATTCAAACAGAGTTGCAATGGAAATAGTTTATGCAGCAGGCTTTAACGAACACACTGAAATCAACACAGTACTTTGATAAGTGAATAAATCAACCTCTGGTCATTTTGTAAACCATACTTTGATAATGAATATTAATACTTTGCAGAGTTGTTCAATCAGAGTAATATAAGCTGTGGTAAACTTGAGGAAACAGTTATAGTTTAAGTTAGAGCAAACAGTTCATTTCAAGCACAATAGAGGTTAATTGCGTAAAGTTTGAATTATGCTTATGCAATCCGATAATGAATAATGGTACTATGTAATAATCTTTGTCACAGTTATTTGTTTGTAATATGGTAAATAGCAGTAAAAAGGTTTAGTGCATATTTGATATCTGAAGCGAATATGGAAATCCAGCAAATGAGCGTTCCACAATATATAGCAAGTGAAGGAAAAATGAGGTTGCAGCAATACACACAGTTCATAGAATGCAATATATATAGACTAGAAATATTGTAGATGATATTAGCACATAGCGATACAGTTACCACACAGCAACAAGTCCTAGGAGTATCGCAGAGAGCCTGGCAGAGATCCGCGGCGGGAGAATGAGGAGCGTGACGTCACACGCTGCAGGGGAACAACCTCACTACAGGAGAGAGACTGAGAAATCTCTTAGTGAACAAACGGAGCAAATCTTCAAGCACAAAAGAGAATCTGCAAGTTGATTCAAATGGGCAGATACTCATGGGAAGCAATAAGTTGAGAATACAAAGTAGTATAAACGGCTAGGTCTCTTCTGAAGCAGCTTCACACTGAGCAACAAATTACCAAGCAATGAGTTCTGTTGGGAGGAGTCTTAAATAGGGGTAGTGAGTTGACATCCTTAAAGGCACAGTAGGAAAAGAGATAAATCCCTGACATTTGGTAAGGAGGATTTTAGGAAGCTGGGTAGAATAACCAAGCAATGAGTAAGAGGACTTGTGGGAACTTAAAGCAGACTGAATAGGAGGAGCCAATAGTCAGTGTGAAAGAATATGATAGCCAAAGGATAAGGTAAAGAAGTAGGCCAGTGATGTATTCATGACAATCTATCTACCTATACTAAACGTTGTCTTTTGTGGTGATGATACAAATTGCTGGTAAATTTTATCAATAAGTGAACTACCCGCACAAGTTACATGTTGTTTAGAGCTTCTGCGTGATGTTTTTTCAAGTTTGTAGAAAACAATACCACAGTCATATTTTCTTAAAGGGACATTAAACACTAAATACATGCTAGATAGAATGATGCATTCAAAGAAAAGAT
Organism: Bombina bombina; assembly: GCF_027579735.1. Lineage (NCBI taxonomy): Eukaryota > Metazoa > Chordata > Amphibia > Anura > Bombinatoridae > Bombina > Bombina bombina. Next base: position 109,193,907 of record NC_069505.1, on the reverse strand, counting down.
TAGTCCATGACTAACATGTAGATGTATTTTTTTAAAGTTTCATTAGTTGTTTAAAAAGTGACAAAATAAGTGTAAAGTTTTACGCCTAGATTTAGAGTTCGGCGGTAAAAGGGCTGTTAACGCTCCGCGGGTTTTTTTCTGGCCGCACCATAAAATTAACTCTGGTATCGAGAGTTCAATCAAATGCTGCGTTAGGCTCCAAAAAAGGAGCGTAGAGCATTTTTACCGCAAATGCAACTCTCGATACCAGAGCTGCTTACGGACGCGGCCGGCATCAAAAACGTGCTCGTGCACGATTCTCCCATAGGAAACAATGGGACTGTTTGAGCTGAAAAAAAACCTAACACCTGCAAAAAAAGCAGCGTTCAGCTCCTAACGCAGCCCCATTGATTCCTATGGGGAAACACTTCCTACGTCTGCACCTAACACCCTAACATGTACCCCCGAGTCTAAACACCCCTAACCTTACACTTATTAACCCCTAATCTGCCGCCCCCGCTATCGCTGACCCCTGCATATTTTTTTTAACCCCTAATCTGCCGCTCCGTAAACCGCCGCAACCTACGTTATCCCTATGTACCCCTAATCTGCTGCCCTAACATCGCCGACCCCTATGTTATATTTATTAACCCCTAATCTGCCCCCCACAACGTCGCCGACACCTGCCTACACTTATTAACCCCTAATCTGCCGAGCGGACCTGAGCGCTACTATAATAAAGTTATTAACCCCTAATCCGCCTCACTAACCCTATCATAAATAGTATTAACCCCTAATCTGCCCTCCCTAACATCGCCGACACCTAACTTCAATTATTAACCCCTAAACTTCCGATCGGAGCTCACCGCTATTCTAATAAATGGATTAACCCCTAAAGCTAAGTCTAACCCTAACACTAACACCCCCCTAAGTTAAATATAATTTTTATCTAACGAAATAAATTAACTCTTATTAAATAACTTATTCCTATTTAAAGCTAAATACTTACCTGTAAAATAAATCCTAATATAGCTACAATATAAATTATAATTATATTATAGCTATTTTAGGATTAATATTTATTTTACAGGCAACTTTGTAATTATTTTAACCAGGTACAATAGCTATTAACTAGTTAAGAACTATTTAATAGTTACCTAGTTAAAATAATAACAAATTTACCTGTAAAATAAGTCCTAACCTAAGTTATAATTAAACCTAACACTACCCTATCAATAAAATAATTAAATAAACTACCTACAATTACCTACAATTAACCTAACACTACACTATCAATAAATTAATTAAACACAATTGCTACAAATAAATACAATTAAATAAACTAGCTAAAGTACAAAAAATAAAAAAGAACTAAGTTACAGAAAATAAAAAAATATTTACAAACATAATAAAAATATTACAACAATTTTAAACTAATTACACCTACTCTAAGCCCCCTAATAAAATAACAAAGCCCCCCAAAATAAAAAATTCCCTACCCTATTCTAAATTAAAAAAGTTACAAGCTCTTTTACCTTACCAGCCCTGAACAGGGCCCTTTGCGGGGCATGCCCCAAGAATTTCAGCTCTTTTGCCTGTAAAAAAAAACATACAATACCCCCCCCCCCCAACATTACAACCCACCACCCACATACCCCTAATCTAACCCAAACCCCCCTTAAATAAACCTAACACTAAGCCCCTGAAGATCTTCCTACCTTGTCTTCACCATCCAGGTATCACCGATCCGTCCTGGCTCCAAGATCTTCATCCAACCCAAGCGGGGGTTGGCGATCCATAATCCGGTGCTCCAAAGTCTTCCTCCTATCCGGCAAGAAGAGGACATCCGGACCGGCAAACATCTTCTCCAAGCGGCATCTTCGATCTTCTTCCATCCGGTGCGGAGCGGGTCCATCTTGAAGCAGGCGACGCGGATCCATCCTCTTCTTCCGATGTCTCCCGACTAATGACGGTTCCTTTAAGGGACGTCATCCAAGATGGCGTCCCTCGAATTCCGATTGGCTGATAGGATTCTATCAGCCAATCGGAATTAAGGTAGGAATTTTCTGATTGGCTGATGGAATCAGCCAATCAGAATCAAGTTCAATCCGATTGGCTGATCCAATCAGCCAATCAGATTGAGCTCGCATTCTATTGGCTGTTCCGATCAGCCAATAGAATGCGAGCTCAATCTGATTGGCTGATGGGATCGGCCAATCGGATCTGCGGTATGGAAAAGTCGCGGCTGTAAAGTGAGCGTTAGACCCTTTAATCACTGACTCCAAATACCAGCGGGCGCCCAAAACCAGCGTTAGGAGCCTCTAACGCTGGTTTTGACGGCTACCGCCGAACTCTAAATCTAGGCCTATGTGTCTATAAAACACTGGGAGCTGCCATGTTGTAACTTGTGTTACCTTCTCTGCTGTGGCCAATTAGGGACAGTTGTACATAGGTCATTAGAGTGTGCAGCCAATGGTTGTGCTGGATTTAACAGTGTTCTGCACTTCCATTTCTAACAGGAACTGAAAAGCTCACAATTTCAGATGGAATTAAAGGCAAAGAGGACAAAATAAATAATGAAAGTATATTGCAGAGTTGTTTTATTATATACAATTTATCATTTTATATTACCATCTCAAAGTGTTTAATGTCCCTTTAAAGGGACACTGAACCCAAATTTTTTCTTTTGTAATTCATAAAGAGCATGCAATTTTAAGCAAAATTCGAATTTACTCCTACTATCAATTTTTCTTCGTTCTCTTGCTATCATTATTTGAAAAAGAAGGCATCTAAGCTTTTTTTTGGTTTCAGTACTCTGGACAGCACTTTTTTATTGGTGGATGAATTTATCCACCAATCAGCAAGGACAACCCAGGTTGTTCACCAAAAATGGGCCGGCATCTAAACTTACATTCTTGCATTTCAAATAAAGATACCAAGAGAATGAAGAAAATTTGACAATAGGGGTAAATTAGAAAGTTGCTTAAAATTTCATGCTCAATCTGAATCACGAAAGAAATTTTTTGGGTACAGTGTCCCTTTAAGAATTATACAGAGAAGTAGTTTGCTTTTAAATTTAGCTCAAACTACCCTTATAAATTAGAATTTTAAATCACTTTGTTTTACATTAAAAATCATCAGTTGATAATCATGTTAAATGCCATTTTGTAGAAATATATTTAACTAAAAATTATAATGTTTTTAAAAACCTATTCAGACTGTGGCATCAAACTTTTTGACAATGGGTTAAACCCCATTAAGCCTATTTAGCTTATTTTCTTCATACTTTTATATTTCCTCATTTTATGAGCATACATCATTTAAGTAATCCCTTACAAATAAAACATGATCTATAATTCCTTACACTAAATGAAAAATAAACAAAACACATGCTGGTAGGTCTCAAACATATTAAAGCTGATATTGCAGAGCTCTTTACCTACTAATGAGGTCTAATGGAGTAAATATTTTAACTTGCCAATCAAACCAATCCATTAAAATCTTTCAAGAATTTTTTTTTTCTGCAGCAGCCGACAAAGACAAGTGTAGTGTTATAACGCGTCTGTAACATAACTCTATTTGTGGTATTTTTTTATAATTTTCAGTCTACAAAATTAACATTCTTTGTTCTGGAAGACTACAATTAGGTACACAGTAAATGCGCAATTTTGTTTGCTGACATGAGTAACGAAAAAAAGTGGAAGAATGTTTTAGAAGATTTCTGAAAATTTGTCTGCACATTTTTATCAGAGCATGCTCTGATGGCTTTTTAACTTAAAATTTGGGCGCTAACAAAGGTGGTGAAAACAATATATGGAGCTCTACCCTTGTATTTGGAGGTGCAACCCCAACATACCATCACATATTGCACGAGCAGCTGCCTATGCTATGCCGCCCCCTGCTCTTGTACAACCAGCTGCACAAGAGCAGATGTTTTCAGTTACCTTGGTCGTATCAGTTGAGGGTGATTTTTAAACCAGCAGCTCAGAGTTGGTGGAGCGTTTAAGAAACATTGTTTTTTGCAGCTTGATAAATAGAGCCCAACATATATTGTGCCAGTTGTTGCCTTCCACGTATTTCCTGTGCCAATCCAAGCAGATAAATAAACTGCTGATGCTGTATCTGCCATGCAGAATTTTAACACGTACAATAAATATTGTATTTACTTTTTAGCACTACAATGGACTGAGTATTCCACAGCTACAAATACTTTCTCTTGGACCTTGCACATAGTAATTGCCAAGGATATCAGCAGGTTTCCACAACCAGAGAATAAACATTTTTCCTTTCTTATGAAAGAACCTGTCCTGCTTCATTGTTGGATTTTGCTATAATTTATTGTGACTGTTCAATAAACACGTTGTTTGTTTTCAGTATGCATTCAGGCAAATGCATATACTGATATATAATGACAACTATTATGCTGATACTGAATATGCCATCCCAGAGCACAATGTTACATTTAAAAGCTTTTTTTTAAGTTAAGAATAATCAAAAGGCAACTTAGCATACCTCCTAAAATTTTGAAGAGGCTTGTGAGGAAGACTTGTGGGCAGTGGTTATGGGTGTTTTGTGGGTGGTACTGTAGCCAGATTGGTTGAGTCAAGGGGGGTTTCATACGTGTGGTCATTTATGCTGTAGGTGGGGTCTAGTGACCCCATGGGCAGAGACGGCTCTAAATATTGGTAAATTTGCCATGACAATCTTGCAATATGCAGGATGGTTGGGATCTCTGACGTTGGCTCCTACCTAGGACTCTATAAAAAGAATATTTTTTTTAAATTAAAACTTTTTAAAGCTTGTTGAAAAGAGCAATACAATAAAATACAGCAATCGAAAAACCTTTAAGGCACTTTTAGAATGGTTCTAGAACACACCATGCAGGGCTCCATGCACGGGGCATGAGGCTGATGACTGATTGAGGGAGTAGCAGATGTTCTGTAGATTGGGTCTTGAGTGTTCTGAGTAGAGTTGGGCAATCTGAGATGTGACTAGAAGGTTAGGGACATGGCTGGCTCTAGAAGGCCAATGGCCTTAGAGGCAATCTTCATGCTTCTGCTTAGCCCAGCAAACACAATGAGGGTACAACCACTGGCAGGAGTAATCATACGTCATAATATCTGAATGTAAACACTAAACTAAAACAGTAAAGTCAAAATTGAACTTAAATGGACTTGATTGAGCATGACATTTAAAAAACATTCCAATTTACTTCTGTTATCAATTCTGCTTATTTCTCTTCCTATCTTTTATTAAAGAGTAATACTATTTGAGTACAGGAGTGTGCCCGTGTCTCTAGACATCTGGAAGCATTTGTTACAACATTGTTTAAAGCAGTATTAGAAATAATAGCAAACACAACTGCCATAGACTGCTAAAGACACATGCATGCTCCTATGCTCCTATCTGCCTACCTACCTTTACTCTTAAAGGGACATTCCAGTCAAAAATTAAATGCACATAGATTTATTACATCTTGAATATAAACATATTTACAATATACATGTATTGGAAAAAATGCTTCTAGTAAAAGTTATCAGTTCTTTAGTGTTAACATTTTTCTCTGTACGTGCATGTGAAGCATAGCTAGATATTGTCACTGCACCCAAATTTTAAATAATGCAGCTGCTCAGATAGTCAGTCAGTGGGGCTTGTATCATGTTAGCAATTAACAAATTCAGTCATTACCAGATGGTACAAGCACCTTAGGCTCTCTAAACAAGTGCTGTATTTAAAATGCTGGTGCACGGTGTATACTTAAATACACTTTGGAAACAGCTATAGCTTTTATTAGAAGCATTTTTACTAATGCATGTATGTTACAAAATTGTTTCTGTTCAATACCGAAATGTACCCATATGGTTTCCAATTTTGGCTGGAATATCCCTTTAACAAACGATATCCAGAGTACAATGCAAATTTGATAATAGATGTAAATTAAAGAGTTATTTAAAATCACACGACTGTACTGTCTCTTTAATTGTATTATTTGTTACTGCAATTTATCTTTGAAAAAGTTAAAATTTTTAGCCCCTCCCTGACAGGTCAACTACATAATGTACCATCTAAATGTATCTAGTTAAATGCAGCATAATAATGCAGCAGATAAGCTGATAAAAAAATGTATGGTCTCCATTGCACCCCGGGTCACCTTCAATCTTTCACTTAATGTATAAAGCATATTGTGCTATTTACTTCCAGTAAGATGTAGCAAAATATGTTATATTTTAAACATAGGAAAGAGTAGAAGACAGATGCAGCCCAATTCAAGTGCAGGGTATTTTATTATAACATTAATGCAAGTACAAATACATACTCACAGATGTTTAAGCAATAAAACAGCAATTTCAAAACATAAGATGATTCCTCCAGTATGGTGTTAGCATTCACAGCCCAGGCACGAACATCTCAGTCGGATAGTACCAAGTATGGGTGAGAGGTGCTGGAACCTAAAAACTACTACTGGTGGTATAATAAAAAAAAAAGGGTATACATTTTATCATACTCTTGAAAAAGTCTGAGCGTACTCAGATGAAACGTACGTAGAGTTATATTGTGTTTTATTATACCATAACCGCCTTTTTTCCTACTCCTCACAACATGGGGCTCTGACTCACTCCCGGGACTGAAGTGCCGATAACAGGATTTTCTTTGTTATATTTTAATCATAGCTGGAGATGAAAATAGTACTATTGTAAGCTAATTATTTTTCAGTTCCATTAACTTAAATAAGACCTCTGCAAAATAGCCAGAAAAACTATTGTAATCAGTGGACTTTGTACCGGCAGAGATTATTATCTTAGTTTATCCTTCCAGCATGGAATTTCCAAAACCAGTTCTGTAGCAAAACGTGTTAGATATATTCCGTGACCTATGTTAAATAACTGTCACAGAATTTATAAGAATATTTTTTTATGATTTTTGTTTCCATTTAAAGGGACGAGGGAGGGATGCTTTAACCACTTAACTGTTGTGCCATTTCCTGTGCGGAGCTGTTTTGGAGTTTTTAGATGCGGCTCACTGTAGGTCATACCCACACATATTGTATATTGTTTTTCTCAGCAGACCCAGCAGATTTACATTATACCAATGTATAGTTTTATTAAAATGTATAGTTTTAATTTTAATATAAAAGTCTCTAAACTCTAAATTCCAAACATGAAGAGGTTATCTTCATACAAATAAGGGCCTTTGGGTATAGTTATATAACTATGAACCTCTATGGAAATAAATGCACATTTATTCACACTAGGTTATCATTATTACTACAGTGATCACCTGGCTATTAACACTTATATAAGGGCTTTATTTAAAAATTTGGCTTCTAGACTTTAAAACAATAGGTCATATGGGTCTCTAGGCCTTTTTAACGACCTGTCATTAGTGCCTAGAGACTAATAGCCTTCAAACAGAGTGCGTAGGTATGGGGTTATTTTATTTTTTAAAAATAGTTTTTATATAATACCTTGGAGATATTTCAAATGGTAGGTCTTGGGCCTAAAGGAGCTGAGTTAGAGGGGTTTAAATACATACGCCCCAATCCAGCTCCCTTAATCCAGCGAGCATGGTGACAACACTGGTATCCCCGGATTCATCCTGCGATTCTGGACCAGCTCCACCTTAGGATAGTGACACACTGTCGTCATACCAGACTTGAATGGCTAAATATTAATTTCCCAATGTATTTCTAATTTTTCAGATCAGCTGAAAAACAAACCTCGGGCATTAAAGGGACATTTTACGCAAACATTTTCTCAGTTCCGTCTGAAAAATAGTTGAAAATTTATTATTGTGTGACATTATTAAAATATATTGCTCTAAACTATGTCATATTGTGGTCGAGTATAGATACTTCAAAGCTAACAAGGTTCTGTCATTTTTCATTTGTATTTCATTTCGACTAAGACAAAGGGCAGGTACACATCTATATAAATTGTGCAATTTTCAAGTTGTGAATTTACAGAGAGTTTTTTCAGTGCGATTAGTTTGACAGCCAAGTTTTATCAGAGCCATTGGGTGCACTTATTAAATATTAAAGAAGAGAATATTACTTCCAGTGCTTCTCAATTTTTTCAGTAATAGTACCACCGGGGGTTTATTTAATAAAATCCTAAGTAAGCCATTTTCTAGAAAGTAATATATATATATATATATATATATATATATATATATATATATATATATATATATATATATATAAACACTGTATATTCTGTATATGTATGTATATATATATATATATATATATAAAGAACAAGGCAAGATCTAAGTGCAGAGCCACTGAAAAAACATACATACAGCAAGATTACAAGTTGTGCGGTACAGCTATACCACTAGAGTTTTAGCCTGTACTGCAACTCTCCATTCCGCACTCAAAAAATGGCTTTTGAGTGTGGAATTTTCAGGTCCCGTGTTCCTGTTCAAATCAACCAATAGGATTTAAGCAGCTCTCATCCTATTGGCTGATTTGAATATTTCAATCTTCAGTGTGCGGCGGAGATAGCATGAAGAGAAGCCTCCATGCTGGATGTCTTTGTCATCGGTCCTGCTCAGCTCTGCGCCACCACCGATTCGCACCAACGGGATGAAGATAGAAGATGTCCCACGATGGATAAAGATGTCGCTGCCTGGATGAAGACTTGTCACCGCCTGGATGAAGATGGATGTCCGGACTTCAGGAACTGTGAGTAAATGTTTTTGGAGTTAATGTTTCTCCAACATTGGTGTGTCCAGTCCACGGCGTCATCCTTACTTGTGGGAATATCTCTTCCCCAACAGGAAATGGCAAAGAGTCCCAGCAAAGCTGGCCATATAGTCCCTCCTAGGCTCCACCCACCCCAGTCATTCTCTTTGCCATTGCACAGGCAACATCTCCACGGAGATGGTTAAGAGTTTTTGGTGTTTAAATGTAGTTTTTTATTCTTCTATCAAGTGTTTGTTATTTTAAAATAGTGCTGGTATGTACTATTTACTCTGAAACAGAAAAGGATGAAGATTTCTGTTTGTGAGAGGAAGATGATTTTAGCAGACAGTGACTAAAATCGATTGCTGTTTCCACATAGGACTGTTGAGATGAAGTAACTTCAGTTGAGGGAAACAGTTAGCAGACTTTTCTGCTTAAGGTATGACTAGCCATATTTCTAACAAGACTGTGTAATGCTGGAAGGCTGTCATTTCCCCTCATGGGGACCGGTAAGCCATTTTCTTAGTGTCAAACAGAATAAAGGGCTTAATATGGGCTATAAAACTGGTAGACACTTTTATGTGCTAAATCGATTGCTTTATTTGGACATTTTATACATGTTTATGCTGATAATTCACATTTATAAACTTGGGGAACGTTTTTTAACGGCAGGCACTATGTTAGACACCTTTTCCAGTCAGGGAGGACCTTCCCAGTTGTAGGCTGAGCCTCATTTTCGCGCCATTACTGCGCAGTTGTTTTTGAGAGCAAGACATGCAGATGCATGTGTGAGGATCTGAAAGTAGCTGGAAAAGTTTCTAGAAGGCGTCATTTGGTATCGTATTCCCCTCTGGGCTTGGTTGTGTCACAGCAAAGGCTGTAGCTGGGACTGTATAGGGGTTAAATTTGTAAACGGCTTCGGTTCCGTTATTTTAAGGGTTAAAGCTCTGAAAATTGGTGTGCAATACTCTTAATGCTTTAAGACACTGTGGTAATTTTTGAACAATTCCTTCATACTTTTTCACATATTCAGTAATAAAGTGTTTCTGTTTAAAATTTAAAGAGACAGTAACGGTTTTGTTTTAAAACGTTTTTTGTGCTTTATTGACAAGTTTAAGCCTGTTTAACATGTCTGTGCCTTCGGATAAGCTATGTTCTATATGTATGAAAGCCAATGTGTCTCCCCATTTAAATTTGTGTGATAATTGTGCCATAGCGTCCAAACAAAGTAAGGACAGTACTGCCACAGATAATGAAATTGCCCAAGATGATTCCTCAGATGAGGGGAGTAGACATGATACTACATCATCTCCTACTGTGTCTACACCAGTTTTGCCCACGCAGGAGGCCCCTAGTACATCTAGCGCGCCAATGCTTATTACCATGCAACAATTGACGGCTGTAATGGATAACTCCATAGCAAATATTTTATCCAAAATGCCTGCATATCAGAGAAAGCACGATTGCTCTGTTTTAAACACTGAAGAGCAGGAGGGCGCTGATGATAATTGTTCTGTCATACCCTCACACCAATCTGAAGTGGCCATAAGGGAGGTTTTGTCAGATGTGGAAATTTCAGATTCAGGAAAAATTTCTCAACAAGCTGAACCTGATGTTGTGACATTTAAATTTAAATTAGAACATCTCCGCGCACTGCTTAAGGAGGTGTTATCTACTCTGGATGATTGTGACAACTTGGTCATTCCAGAGAAATTATGCAAGATGGACAAGTTTCTAGAGGTTCCGGTGCACCCCGACGCTTTTCCTATACCCAAGCGGGTGGCGGACATAGTGAATAATGAGTGGGAGAAGCCCGGCATACCTTTTGTCCCCCCCCCTATATTTAAGAAATTATTTCCTATGGTTGACCCCAGAAAGGACTTATGGCAGACAGTCCCTAAGGTCGAGGGGGCAGTTTCTACTCTAAACAAGCGTACTACTATTCCTATCGAGGATAGCTGTGCTTTCAAAGATCCTATGGATTAAAAATTGGAAGGTTTGCTTAAAAAGATTTTTGTACAGCAAGGTTATCTTCTACAACCCATTTCGTGCATTGTTCCTGTCACTACAGCAGCGTGGTTCTGGTTCGAGGAACTAGAAAAGTCGCTCAGTAGAGAGACTCCATATGAGGAGGTTATGGACAGAGTGCACGCACTTAAGTTGGCTAACTCTTTTATTTTAGATGCCGCTTTGCAATTAGCTAGATTAGCGGCAAAAAATTCAGGGTTTGCAATTGTGGCGCGCAGAGCACTTTGGCTAAAGTCTTGGTCAGCGGATGTATCATCCAAGACAAAATTGCTTAACATCCCTTTCAAAGGTAAAACTCTATTTGGACCAGAATTGAAAGAGATTATCTCAGACATCACTGGGGGAAAGGGCCACGCCCTTCCACAAGATAGGCCTTTCAAGGCCAAGAATAAGTCTAATTTTCGTTCCTTTCGCAATTTCAGGAACGGACCGGCCTCTAATTCTGCATCCTCTAAGCAAGAGGGTAATGCCTCACAGCCCAAACCAGCCTGGAAACCTATGCAAGGCTGGAACAAGGGTAAGCAGGCCAAGAAGCCTGCTGCTGCTAACAAAACAGCATGAAGGAGTAGCCCCCGATCCGGGACCGGATCTAGTAGGGGGCAGACTCTCTCTCTTTGCTCAGGCTTGGGCAAGAGATGTTCAGGATCCCTGGGCACTAGAAATAGTTTCTCAGGGTTATCTTCTGGAATTCAGGGAACTACCCCCAAGGGGAAGGTTCCACATGTCTCACTTATCCTTAAACCAAATAAAGAGACAGGCGTTCTTACATTGTGTAGAAGACCTGTTAAAGATGGGAGTGATACACCCAGTTCCAATAAAGGAACAAGGAATGGGATTTTATTCAAATCTGTTCGTAGTTCCCAAAAAAGAGGGAACCTTCAGACCAATTTTGGATTTGAAGATCCTAAACAAATTTCTCAGGGTACCATCGTTCAAGATGGAAACCATTCGAACGATTCTACCCACTATCCAGGAAGGTCAATTTATGACTACCGTGGATCTAAAGGATGCGTACCTACATATTCCTATCCACAAAGAACATCATCAGTTCCTAAGGTTCGCCTTTCTGGACAAACATTACCAGTTTGTGGCCCTCCCATTCGGGTTAGCCACTGCTCCAAGGATTTTCACAAAGGTACTCGGGTCCCTTCTAGCGGTTCTAAGACCGAGGGGCATTGCAGTAGTACCATACTTGGACGACATTCTAATACAAGCGTCATCCCTGTCAAAAGCAAAGGCTCATACAGACATCGTTCTGGCCTTTCTCAGATCACACAGATGGAAGGTGAACATAGAAAAAAGTTCTCTGTCTCCGTCAACAAGAGTTCCTTTCTTGGGAACAATAATAGATTCCTTAGAAATGAGGATTTTTCTGACAGAGGTCAGAAAGTCAAAACTTCTAAGCACTTGTCAAGTTCTTCATTCTGTTCCACGTCCTTCCATAGCGCAGTGCATGGAAATAGTAGGGTTGATGGCTGCAGCAATGGACATAGTTCCTTTTGCACAAATTCATCTAAGACCATTACAACTGTGCATGCTCAAACAGTGGAATGGGGACTATACAGACTTGTCTCCAATGATTCAAGTAGATCAGAAGACCAGAGATTCACTCCGTTGGTGGCTGACCCTGGACCATCTATCCCAGGGAATGAGCTTCCGCAGACCAGAGTGGGTCATTGTCACGACCGACGCCAGTCTAGTGGGCTGGGGCGCGGTCTGGGAATCCCTGAAAACTCAGGGACTATGGTCTCGGGAAGAGTCTCTTCTCCCGATAAACATTCTGGAACTAAGAGCGATCTTCAATGCTCTCAGGGCTTGGCCTCAGCTAGAAAAGGCCAGATTCATAAGATTCCAATCAGACAACATGACGACCGTTGCGTATATCAATCATCAGGGAGGAACAAGGAGTTCCCTGGCGATGAAAGAAGTGACCAAAATAATACAATGTGCGGAGGATCACTCCTGCCACCTATCTGCGATCCACATCCCAGGTGTGGAAAACTGGGAAGCGGATTATCTGAGTCGTCATACATTCCATCCGGGGGAGTGGGAACTCCACCCGGAGATTTTTGCCCAATTAACTCAATTATGGGGCATTCCAGACATGGATCTGATGGCGTCTCATCAGAACTTCAAGGTTCCTTGCTACGGGTCCAGATCCAGGGATCCCAAGGCGACTCTAGTAGATGCACTAGTAGCACCTTGGACCTTCAACCTAGCTTATGTATTTCCACCGTTTCCTCTCATTCCCAGGCTGGTAGCCAGGATCAAACAGGAGAGGGCCTCGGTGATCTTGATAGCTCCTGCGTGGCCACGCAGAACTTGGCATGCAGACCTGGTGAATATGTCATCGGTTCCACCATGGAAGCTACCTTTGAGACAGGACCTTCTTGTTCAGGGTCCATTCGAACATCCAAATCTGGTCTCCCTCCAGCTGACGGCTTGGAGATTGAACGCTTGATTCTATCAAAGCGTGGGTTTTCAGATTCTGTGATAGATACTCTGGTTCAGGCCAGAAAACCGGTAACTAGAAAGATTTACCATAAAATATGGAAAAGATATATCTGTTGGTGTGAATCCAAAGGATTCCCATGGAATAAGATAAAAATTCCTAAGATTCTCTCCTTTCTACAAGAAGGTTTGGAGAAAGGATTATCTGCAAGTTCTCTAAAAGGACAGATCTCTGCTTTATCTGTCTTACTACGCAAAAGACTGGCAGCTGTGCCAGATGTTCAAGCATTTGTTCAGGCTCTGGTTAGGATCAAGCCTGTTTACAGACCTTTGACTCCTCCCTGGAGTCTAAATCTAGTTCTTTCAGTTCTTCAAGGGGTTCTGTTTGAACCTTTACATTCCATAGATATTAAGTTACTATCTTGGAAAGTTTTGTTTTTGGTTGCTATTTCTTCTGCTAGAAGAGTTTCAGAGTTATCTGCTTTGCAGTGTTCTCCGCCTTATCTGGTGTTCCATGCAGATAAGGGGGTTTTGCGTACTAAGCCTGGTTTTCTTCCAAAGGTTGTTTCTAACAAGAATATTAACCAGGAGATAGTTGTACCTTCTTTATGTCCGAATCCAGTTTCAAAGAAGGAACGTTTGTTAAACAATTTGGATGTAGTCTGTGCTCTAAAATTCTATTTAGAGGCTACAAAGGATTTCAGACAAACATCTTCTTTGTTTGTTGTTTATTCTGGTAAAAGGAGAGGTCAAAAAGCGACTTCTACCTCTCTTTCCTTTTGGCTTAAAAGCATCATCCGATTGGCTTACGAGACTGCCGGATGGCAGCCTCCTGAAAGAATCACAGCTCACTCCACTAGGGCTGTGGCTTCCACATGGGCCTTCAAGAACGAGGCTTCTGTTGACCAGTTATGTAAGGCAGCGACTTGGTCTTCACTGCACACTTTTGCCAAATTTTACAAATTTGATACTTTTGCTTCTTCGGAGGCTATTTTTGGGAGAAAGGTTTTGCAAGCCGTTTAGGTAACCTGATTTGCTCCCTCCCTTCATCCGTGTCCTAAAGCTTTGCTATTGGTTCCCACAAGTAAGGATCACGCCGTGGACCGGACACACCAATGTTGGAGAAAACAGAATTTATGCTTACCTGATAAATTACTTTCTCCAACGGTGTGTCCGGTCCACGGCCCGCCCTGGTTTTTTAATCAGGTCTGATGAATTATTTTCTCTAACTACAGTCACCACGGTACCATATGGTTTCTCCTATATTTTTCCTCCTGTCCGTCGGTCGAATGACTGGGGTGGGCGGAGCCTAGGAGGGACTATATGGCCAGCTTTGCTGGGACTCTTTGCCATTTCCTGTTGGGGAAGAGATATTCCCACAAGTAAGGATGACGCCGTGGACCGGACACACCGTTGGAGAAAGTAATTTATCAGGTAAGCATAAATTCTGTTTTTTTAATTTTTTTGGGGTGATAGCTGTTTGCCCTTTTAAGGGCAATGCCCAAACAAATGCAAAGGGAACTGGCCTATGCACATAGACATCACAGCACATCCCAGTACATAGCCTCCAAGATAGCTGAGCCCTGATTTAGATAGTGAGCACACTCAGACCTGCCAGCTTTGAAAAATATTTGATAGTGTGCACTAAATCCCATAAGCTGTATTTACATCACCTCTATGGGGCCGATTTATCATCCTCCGAACGGATATGATACGCTGTAGCGGATCATGTCCACCGCACATCGATAAATGCCAACAGCATACGCTGTCGGCATTTATCATTGCACAAACAGTTCTAGTGAACTGCTTGTGCAATGCCGCCCCCTGCAGATTTGCGGCCAATCGGCCACTGATTAATCAACCTGATCGTATACAATCTGGCGGATTGCTGTCCGCCGCCTCAGAGCAGGCAGATGAGTTAAGGAGCAGAGGTATTAAGACCGCTGCTTCTTAACTCCTGTTTCTGGCGAGCCTAATGGCTAGTGCGGAAACAGAGGCATTTTGGCCGTTACGGGGGTTGGTAAATTGGCCCCTATGACTGAATACCATCTTCTCTGCAATTTACAGTCTTCAAGTACCAACATTTCTAACACCTAATTGGGTCATTTGTAATATTCTAGTATTTTGAGAAATATATAGTTAATATATAGTAAATATATAGTAAAACAAATCACTTGTTTATTTGGTAAAAGATTAATAAATGCCAGCAAAACAAAGCGATTGTTTATTGGGTCTAAGATTAATCAATGTCACTAAATCAAAAGCAGAGCTCACATTCCATCAAAGAAAATTAGGACTCACCTACCATGCTGACACTTGCATCTGCTATAATAATTAAAAACAGGAATGGCCTACAGTTATTACAGATTCTCCACAACAGTCTGTGGAAGAGGTATCTGGGGAGGGGAGAGGCTGCAATGTGTCAGGTTAGACTAAGAGGCTGCAATGTGTGCAAATAGACTAAGGGGGGAGGAGGAGACACTAGCAAGTTAAGGGATGCAGCTACTCTTGCCCCGATGACAAAATAATTTTCAGACACACAATAAATGTCAATATTTTATATAAAAAAGTGGGCTGAACCTCTCTGTCCAGACAATTGACTATGTGCTTTCCATATTAAACAAAAGTGAATGCTGCCTATGCAGCAATACTCCCACATTGGCAGTGAACTTGGATCTCGGAAGTCGGGAGGGGAGTGTATTCAAAGCCTGTTTGTACAACAAAGAATATGAGTTTTCTAATTATTTCTGTTAGTTCAAATAATAGATATGTAAACTAAATTTCACTGTCATTTCAGTAGATTGCTTACTGGCAAGACTGGAATGTGTGAAAAGATGCACCTAAGATGGAGGCTATTGTTTTTAAAATTAATAACTGAAATGTCCTCATTAAAATACAGGTTACGCCCATGGAACACCCATGAAACTCCAATGGAACAGCTATATATTCACTATGTATGTGATCACCATTGTCAATGAAAAAAACCCAACCTTGATAAGAAACCTTTAGGAGCTGGGGAGTACTATAGTATAGGCCATATTACAAGTAAACACGTACAGTACAATGTAAACAAGTTGAAAAATCCATCAATTCTAAATTCCCAGTGCCTGTAATCTGGAGAGAGTTCTGCAGTGTTATGGGAAGATATTACAAACATTCCAACTTTTTTTAGATTAGTGATTTTAAAAATTATTTTTTTAACTTTGCTTAATTTATCTGCACACAGCAGTACATTATTTCTTTGCAAAAGCCATCTGTTGTATTTTACCAGTTTTAGCATATTCAAGAAATAATTGAAACATATAACATCCAACTAAATGCAGTATGTACCTTTGAGTCCATGAGGCAGAATTATTAAGCTGTGAATGCTGCAGTTTCTGCACAAGCCGTTAGGCTCGCCGCAAACATAAGTTAAGAAGCAGCGGTCTTAAGTCCGCTGCTCCTTAACTTATCGGCCACATCTGAGGCGGCGGACAGCAATCCACAGCCCCTGTGGAATATTGTAAATTTAATTTAAAGTTAGGGGGTGTTAGGTTTAGGGGTTAATAGGTTTATTTAGGTGTTAGCAATGCGGGTGTGCGGCGGATTAGGGGTTAATAATTTTAATTAGTGTCGGGGATATCAGGGCCAGTGGATTAGGGGTATTTAGACTACAGGTTTATGTTAGGTTATTAGGTTTTTACATAACTTTCTTGTCCCCATAGTCACCAATGGGGACTGCGTTATGGCGATCGCGATTATGCGATCGCAGGTGTTAGTTTTTTCTAAAACTTTCTCTCCATTGATATCTATGGTGGAAAACGTGCACGAGCACGTCAAGTCAGGCCTTGGCTTTTGTGCGGTATGGAGCTTAACGCACCATATCGCACAACAAAAAGAAGGTTTTTCTGTAACTTGTAATGGCAGTGCTATGGAAAGTGTGATACCGCTATATATTTAGCTTTATTAATGCACCGGGTTTAGCACACAACTTGAAATCTTGGTGATTAATAGTTAAAAAAACACAATCTCAGACCTCATTAGCCATATGAGGTATTTAAAAGCACAACAACAACACATCATCAGGGCACATCTGTACGGGATAGACATAAAGTAACACAGCACACAACATATACAGTACAAATATATATATATATATATATATATATACATCCATAACATTTATCCTGTTTAGAGAATAAAACGATGCACTCACCGGTCTTCATGAAAAAAAATTAAATTTAATCTCATCAATTTAGCATAGTCGATATACAAGAACCCCAATATATATATATATATATATATATATATATATATATATATATATATATATATATATATATACATACAGCATATATGCCTTTAAGAGTATAAGATTTGCTTGCCTTTAAAAATAAATTACTTGCTTTTCACTCTGCTTTCCTGTTCTGAACCAGATGTTATTATCTAGAAAGAGGGGGATGTTACATTTCAAGAGAATGATAGTGCCAGGCATTAACCTGAAGTTGGTTATGGGAACCCTTGCTTGTTATGAAAAATACTTTTTTTGTTACTAAAACACTTTCTAAATGATATAATATGATTGATAGACACACCTTTTAAGCAGAAGTTTTAATTATCAGCATTTCTATAGATGGGGAGCAGGAGAGTCTGTAGGTAAAATCTTGGAGAGATTTTCATACAGCCCCTGTGGAATTTAGCTGCCTGTGTTCCACTGAAAGATAACACTAATTGCTGTTGCGACAACCTGACTGCTGTTTGCCATTGTACACTATTAATGCCTTATCCGAAACCTGAATATACGTTATGTGTTTATAGTTTAATCACTGCCATGTGTTACTGTACTATAATATATTTATAAGCTTATAACTGTTTTGTGTTATTGCAATGCGTTCATAATAAACACTTGTATTATTCTACTGCATTCTTGTGTCAGTTTTCCCTTTTCTAGTACTATTGTCATAACTAGTTTGTGCTTCCCCAGCGCCAGCACATAACATCCTCAAGAAAGTGGGGAAATGTGACACTGACATCAATCTGGAAGAAATCACGATTCCCAAATTCCCTGTGTTAACTCCCCTTGTAGTCTGAACTTTATCCCTTTTTCCAAAGGTCCCACTCATAAAGGACACCCTCATTGCTGCAAAAGTCCAAACAGGCTAGCACCAGGGCTTGAAACAGCTGTATCCAACAGAGCCTGTTCCAAAGTGGGTGTGGTCTATCACATTTCGTAGGTCAATTTCCGACTTCATCAGAGGATATATATATATATTTATATATATATATATATATATATATATATATATATATATATATACATATACAGTATATATGATATACAAGGTTTGTCCACTAGTCATGGATGAGTAAGAAATTGCAATGGACAAGGAACAGATTTTCCTGTTTCCTGTATTTAACATTAAAGAGACAATGTATTGTAAAATTGTTTTTCCCTTAATGTATTTTCAATGACTTGTATACCAGCTGCAGAGTATAAAATTTATGATAATTTGCATTTTCAGGTCAATTTGTGTATATGAATTAGCTGGTTTTGTGCTTTTAAAACACAACCTATGAAAATGGGTGGAGTTTGCAAATAATATAAGATCTCATTATGTTATCACTTAGTGTACACACTTGCTTCCTTATCTTAGATCTGTCTGTAAACCAAAGCTTAATACTTAGAGAAAACAATGGAAAATTAACATTTTCTTACTTATCTGTCCTGCACCCCAAATATTGCTGGCTGTGTTTACTTGGCTTGTCAATAGCCTAGACTTCAGTATAGAAACTTTCAGTATGGGTGAGGAAACCACAGGCTAAATCAGCTATTTCAAATGCTGAAATAAGGGTAAAGGAGTTACTTGTAAACAATGTATTACACTCCAGCAGGTAAAATGGATCATTGTGAACAATTTAAAGGGGAGAAATGTTTTGGGTAAACTGTTCCTTTAAGTGGATTAGTAATTTACATTTGCTTAATTAAAGTAATATTACTTGTTTATGTGTACATCAGATCTGCACACAAGCATTTAAAATTATAGTTTTTTTGCCAAACCTGCATCATTTTGCAGTCCAAGAAATTACCCATTGAAAAGCTTCTTGGGTGTTTCATCCAAATTGCTTTCAATTAGGGACAGATATAAATTAACACTGATCAAGCAATCAGAGGGCAGCTCCTGCCTCTTTGGAGACAGTGGAGAAACTACAGCTGTTAGATTTAAATTACAGGCAAACCATATCAACAGAAGTGTTTTTGGCACCTTTGCGATAAAATGCAGATGTTCTCCTAAATACAGCCATTGTATTGGCTGGGTCCTTACATAATATTTGTTGTACTTGTTAGACTAGAATGCTGGGGAAAAAAGAAAAAGAATACTGCAAATCTCTAGATTTTCACAGAAAATATCTAAACCTAAATTAATTTAAAAAATAAAGTTGACTAGATGCAACTATCTTGAAAAAAAGACTACTTAAAATAGGCAGTGCCTTTATGAAACAAAACAATAAAATAAATGTTTATTATTAAAGGAACATTCAGTCAAAATTAAACTTTCATGATTCAGATAGAGCATTTAATTTTAAACAACTTTCCAATTTACTTCCAAAGGCTAGATTACAGGTGGAGCGCAAATATGCGCCGGTATTACAAGGTCACGTTCACATTGCAGGGAAGCTTTGCGCTCACAAGAGCGTGCTTTCATAGGCTCCAATGGCATGAGAACCTAGCTCAGCGAAATGGTTAAGTCACGCAACAATAGACAGCAGATTTAAATATATATGTATATGCTTATATACATATATATTTATGTGTTTATACATATAGCTCGAAATGTGTACAGTCTTTTTATATTTTGAGTCACCAGTTTGTACTGAGCATGTGCAAGAATTAACAGCATATACGTATATGCATTGGTGATTGGCTGATGGCTGTCACATGATACTGGAGGAGTGCAAATAGACAAATGAAATTAGTCAGAAAAATAAAATTACTACTTATTTGAAGTTCAGAGTAAATGCTATTACATTGTCTTGTTATCATGCATTTGTTGATTATGCAAATCTCCTGTATATACTGGTCCTTTAAAAGTAATGTTTTAACCCAAATGTCTCATCAATTGGCAAACAACAGTCAATATGTAAAAGTAATGTTAAAAAAAAAAGTAACCGTTTTATAGAAAGCCCCTATCAAAATGAACATTATAACAATAAAGATACTAACACAATTAAAAAAATAAAATAATAAAAAATACTTGCAAATCACCCATTCTGGGCCAGGTTACAAGTGGTGAGCTATTTATCGCTTTGGCATGAACAAAAATCCACAAGTCTTGCAAACAAGATTGCCGTTATTTAAAAGCGAAACATAAGAAGATTATATTGCATGTTTCATTATCCATTGTTCTGCACATAGCAGAATATGTTCTATTTATTCCTAAATATATAGCTGATGGATTTTTGCACTAATATATATTTATAACTTTTTGGGCCGGATTTAATAAACAGTGGATGCTGCTTTATCTGCCCGTAAATCCTGGCTCGCCGGAAACAAAAGTTAAGAAGCAACGGGCTTAAGACCGCTACTCCTTAACTTGCGGAATGCAATAACCCCCGATCCGATCCAGATGATTGACACCTCCTGCTAGCGGCCAATTGGTCACGAATGTGCAAAGGACGGCATTGCACAAGCATTTCACAAGAAATACTTGTGCAATTTTAAATGCTGACTTTGTATGCTGTCTGCATTTAGCGATGCCAGACGGACATGATTCGCTACAGCCAATGGTAATGAGAGCTGCCTAAATTTCCTGTTTAAATAAGCCAATAGGATTTAAGCTGCTCTCTTTCCTATTGGCTGATTTAAATTTTTCAGCCAATAGGAATGCAACGGTACCCCAATATTAAAGGGGTACCTTGCATTGAATCCTCAGTGTGCGGCGGAAGATCGCATGAAGAGGTCCTCCACAATGTACCGATGGACCTCTGCGCATCGACCGCTCCACCTCCACAGGGATGAAGAAGATGCCAGCCTCGCAGTGAATGAAGATGGAGCCGCCTGGATGAAGATGCTTCGCCGCTGGGATGAAGATCTTTCGCTGGACTTCAGCAACTGTCTGTGAGTACCGATTTTGGGGTTAGTGTTAGTCTTTTTTGGGGTGTTTTTTTGTTTTTTTGTTTTTTAAATTAGGGCTTTTTTATTTTAATGGGCCGAAAAAGAGCTGAATGCCCCTTTAAGGGCAATGCCCATATAAATGCAATTTTCAGAGCAATGGGTAGATTAGTTTTTTTTAGTTAGGTTTTGTTATTTTGTGGGTTTGTGGGGGTTTGTAATGTTAGGGGGTTGTTTTTATTTGCTTGCAAAAGAGCTGTTAACTTTAGGGCAATGCCCTACAAAAGGCTGTTTTAAAGGCTATTGGTAGTTTATTATAGATTAGGGGGTTTTATTTTGGCGTTTTGTTTTTTTAAAACGGGGGATAATTTTGTTTGTTATTTTTTGTAATGGTAGTTTTTTTTTATTTATTTTTTATTTTGTTATTTTGTGGGTTTGAGGGGGTTTGTAATGTTAGGGGGGTTGTTTTTATTTGTTTGCAAAAGAGCTGTTAACTTTAGCTTAGGTTTTATTTTTATTTCACAGGTAAGTTTGTATTTATTTTTAAATAGGTAGTAAGTTAATAATTGTAACTTTAATTTAGGTCTATTTTAATTATGTTAAAGTTAGGGGGTATTAGGTTTAGGGGTTAATATAGATTAATTTAGGTTGTTGCGATGTGGGAGCTGATGGTTTAGGGGTTAATAGGTTTAGTTAGTGTTGGCGATGTGGGTGTACGGCGGTTTAGTCGTTAATAGGTTTAGTTAGTGTCAATGATGTTGGGAACTGCGGATTAGGGGTTAATAGCTTTAGTTAGTTTCAGCGATGTCGGGGAACTGTGGTTTAGGGGTTAATAGGTTTAGTTCGTGTCTGCGATGTCGGAGAATGGCGGTTTAGGGGTTAATAGCTTTAATTTGGCACCATTGTGTTATTATAATACTCAGGAGTAAGTCGACTGTCTCCTGTTTGCTTCAAAAACTTCTATGGTAACAGCAGAAGTTTAACGTTGAAACTACAAGTTAAGCTTCTGATATGGAAATATGCTGATTTCCTGAGCGCTGAAACAAGAGCACCTGTGCTACCCTGCTACTTTGGAAGCTAACTAAGAGGGACTGTGTAGTGCAATTTAAATGCTGGATAGGAGCGTGAGCTTTATCTCGAGTCTGTATGGAAAGGCATTTAAGAATCTGCTGAGGACCCGCTGGTTTAACTACACCAAGCGCTAAGTATATGTTACATCCTGGTATGTAATCTGCCTGACAGATCTGTGGAAGCCTGGTTCTTTCACTTTGGCTGCGTGCCACTTCAGCTGATACATCATTACTACTTGAGACTGAACCAATTGCAAGCTGTTTGACGGCCACACCACCTGGTTGAGAGTGGCATCACACGCTCTGGAAGCGCTACACAATCTTAGCAGTGAGTCTGACACAGCGGATCAAGACGCTGAAGCTAAGTGACTATTTGCATTAATGTGTGATATATTGTTTCTAGATGTTGCATTTGTGACCGAGTGACTCTTGTAAATAACTCAGTTAATACTACATCTGCTTTTTTATGTTGCCGAATTTTGGTTTTGAGAAATATTGATACTAGTCTCATTAGTTTGCTATTAGTACTTTTCTCTGCTAAATTGAGATTTAGGCTTGTTTAGTCTCAGGTTTGTGTATGCTTAGGAAAGTTTTCCTAACCTGTTTATGTACCATAGATTCTTTATTTTACTATGTATATATGGTGTTCACTTTAGACGGTTTTGGCCTAGTTTGATTTGCGATCCACTTAATTGTAGTTTGGGATATCGATATAATAAATATATATGATTATTTTACCATAATCTGTGCCTTGTTTTTCCCTTGCTTTTTCAGAACATTATTTTATGTTGTGAATGACATTCTCTCTGTGGGTTTTTTAAAAAAGAATAAAAAAAAGCTTTAATTTGTGATTTAGTTAGTGTCGGCGATGTCAGGGAACTGCAATTTAGATTAGAACAATTAAACATTCAGAATATGAATAAAGAATGGATCCGAAAATTCTGAAACTGATTTATTCATTTTCGGATTTTAGTTATGGTGCCAATTCAGATTCTTTCGAATCTCCGAATCGGCCAAAAGTCGGCCAAAACGAAATGCACATGTCTAAAAGATATGAGATTTCAGGTGTTAGGAAAAAAAAGCAGGCGAAGGTCTTTAACATTGAGATAGATGAAAACATGTAAAATTATTTTTATGCAATATTCATATTTAATAAAGTGTTTAACTATGTATTTACTGTAAATATTTTACATTCCTATGTTCTTCACATAGCAGAATATGTTCTAAATATTTCTTGATAGATATTCCTCTCTCTCTCTCTATATATATATATATATATATATATATATATATATATATATATACATATATATATATACTGTATATCTATACTGATATATAATCATGTGTGTGTGTGTATATATATATATATATATATATATATATACTATATATATTGTACCAACAAATCATCAGATATATGTAGAAATATGTATTTATGAATAAAAAACATTTTTTCTTGTATGTGAAGAACATTAGAATGTGAAATAATCATATATAGCGCTGCAGAATCTGTTGGCGCTCTACAAATAACCGATAATAATAATTTTTATGTCGGGTTAGCGCACTTGAGAATATGTGATCGGGTTTGCGCAAGCACGCAATATTCTAACTTTGGCTTTTTGCGCTTATCCGGTTAGTGCGCGAGTGAGAACAATTTACTTTCAACTCATAATACGAACGGAGTCCGACAGTGCAAAAAGCTTACTTTTAGTGCAATTAACGTTCGTGTGGGAGCGTTAATTAGAGCTACACTTGTAATCTGGCCCTATATCTATTGTCTGAATTTAGATTTTATTGCTAATTTTATGTTTCCCCTCAAAATAAAATTCTTGCTTCTTGACTCTAGTTAAGGATGGATTAAAATTAAGACCGAAGATAATTTTTTCCATTGAGTGCTAACAACGGCTTTGAGCCATTGCAGAGTTTCCCACTCTCGTGCTAACAACGTCACCGCTTTATTTAAAATTCACAATGTTAAGTACAGGAGCAGGGGGCATGCTGCTTAGAAGCCTGTATCTCAGGCATCTAAGCAGCTACAAACCCCCAAGACCCAACAGTGTAAGTCTTGGGGATCTAAATTTAAAAAAAAAAAAAAGTTAAAAAACAAATATTAAAAAAAAAATAAAAAAACTTAAAACAGCTTAGCACCCAGATGGGAAAGTGCTTAGCACTCAAAGGGTTAAAAGTTTATTGTACCTAATGCACTTCAGGGTGTCTTTAACCATTTTCAGAAATGCAATCCAAAACAGAAGCAAAACACAAATTCAGATATTCTGGCTATACTTTTAGTACCTTAAAAATAAGAAATCTTCACACAATCAGATACTTGCTAGAAATGCTTAATGAGGGGAAAATGTTTGAAAAGGTAACATGCCCTGAAGACCTTCAAAGCCTGGAAGCAATTTTCTAACATCTAAGGGGTTATCTGACATTAATAAACTAGCATGTCCAACTGAGTGGAGTCTGTAGAGTGATTAAAAAGTCTAGCTTCTTGTTAGCTCACAAGTGCAGTGATTAGTCATAAATATAGATATTGATTAGAAACCCAATGAATCCATCCCAAAGGCTTTGTTTATCAATAACCCTTTGTTTCTCAATATAACTCTAACATGCCCATTACACCCATATTGGAAAAGATATGTTGTAGATTACTGGTAAGACCTGTTGTGGATTTCAGTGTTTATAAGGACACTAGTCAATAAGTCCCCATCGATAGGAAAGTACAGGATTTTATCATGTAGACATTTTTTCCTGACAAATAAATATGAAGTAAAAGATATTTAAACTAGAGAACAAAGACCAGTTGTGCACCTCCTAAAATATTCATTGTTTCAAGAAGCATTTAAGGGTCATGAAACCCCAACATTTTTCTTTCAATATTCAGATAGAGAATACAATTTTAAAAAGTATTCAATTTACTTCCCTTATCAAATTTGCTTCTTTCTCATGTTATTCTTTGTTGAAGAGATATCTAGATAGGTAGCATACACATGCTTGAAGCACTACATGACAGGAAATAGTGCTGCCATCTAGTACTCTTGCTAATGTATAACATTGTTGCAAAACTGCGCCCAACTTACCTTCCTGCTTTTCAACAAAAGATAACAAAGAAACAAACAAAATTTAATAATAGAAGTAAATTGGAAAGTTGTTTAAAATTGCATGCCCTCAATCATGAAAGGTTGTTTTGGGTTTTATGTCCCTTTAACATGAAGTGCCTATCAGCCAATGACCATTAGTAAGAAGTATGCAAATAATACAGTTGAATTAGTGTCAGTGTAAATTGACAAACCTTTTACTTAAAGGGACAGTCTAGTCAAAATGAAAGTTTCATGATTCAGATAGGTTAGGAACAAATCTGAAAAACAGAACAAATGGAGCGCAACACAGTGCACAAAGTGCACAAACGATCTAAGTGCAGTAATAACAAATATGAATTTATTTATAAAACACATAAAAGATGTACACGCACAAGGATGACCTCAAACATGTGAGGTATGTTTCAGCAAATATTAAAAGATGATCCTCCTAAGAGCCGTGGGTGTAGCACGCCCCTCCGTATCACCTAGTGTCCACACACTGTTTTGTATCTGGTGAAAGTGAACTGTTCAGTTTGTAAGTCCGAAATACAAGTGGCACTTTAAGGTATGGTTAACACCGGCCTATGGAGTAAAAAAAAAATCTTATGTCCTTTAAAATGGAGACAGTATGTCTTAGGAAACGGCCGCTCTGTGAAAGGCGGCTCCAGTTCAGCAGTAACCACAAGCAAACTTGCGTCCACCATCACGTATTATGGGCTTGGCCTAACACATTTCGGGGGGCTCCTCCCCGCTTTGTCAGAGGCAATGCGCATTCTCCTTATTCTCCTCCTCTATATGGTTGCCACACCGCCACACCTCCCATACTCACTGTATCAAAAGGAGTGGGCGGCAGCTACTGTGGTTTTGTCCAAGCAGTGAGCGTCACAATGACGAATACTACACGCTATTACTTCTATACATAGGTAGGCAATACGTTTCACAGATTTTACACTATAACTGTTACACCAGTGTATTAATATACCGAAACACCTAGTATAGTAACATTATATCATACAAATAGAATGAATAGGAATATAAAAACCGCTGAAATACAAATTGCTATAAAAAGGAACAATATATATATATATATATAAAATATAGTGCTTGTATATGGACACATTAAACCCTTCCTCCCAAATAACTGGCCCTCATAACCTCATATATATTATGTATACAGTTGAAACTACACTCGCCATAGCTACAATTATTAACAACATGCAAACTATATGCAAACTTTATGTACTCATTCTCAATGGAAACAAAAACTCAAAACTAAAGGATATATGAAAGTGAACTCTATAAATCCAAAAAGGCTGCTAAATCTATGTCGCGGTTCAAACCCACTGGATCCATAGTGTCCAACTTATGGATCCAGTATGTTTCTCACTGTCTCAGATGCAGGAGACGATCTCCCCCCCTTATTGCACTTTAACATATTCAATAGCCACTATAGTGAGTCATGTGCTGTCCTTATTATGTGCTTCTAAAAAGTGTGCCGATATCCCATGGCTATCTAGACCTGCTTCAATATTCCTCAGATGCTCATTAAAATGTGTCTTTACAGAGCTCTTTGTGCGACCTATATAGATTTTATCACACGAGCATCACACGAGCATCACACGAGCATCTGAGAAGATCACATAGCATGTTTTACATGTCATCAGACCCTTAATCTTATACGTATTTACTACTTTTGTTTTCCCAAATTATTTATTTTGTTGGTCTAGATGTTTGCAACATTTACAACTTTTTCTCCCACACTTAAAAAAGTT
The DNA here is from genome assembly GCF_027579735.1 of Bombina bombina. NCBI lineage: Eukaryota > Metazoa > Chordata > Amphibia > Anura > Bombinatoridae > Bombina > Bombina bombina. Next base: position 109,166,752 of record NC_069505.1, on the reverse strand, counting down.
TTGTGTATTCTTTGTAAGCCAATTACCAGACTTCATAGGTTTCAACATACTGGGGCTGATTTTATTCCTCAAATTGGCATTCCTTTTAAAGATCACCTGCCCTTTTTCACTCAACATTTCTTTCAGGATAGGGTCCTGCATGAGGATGGTCCAATGTTTCTTCATTGCTCTTTCAATATCCCTAGATATTTGTTTCAGAAAAATTAGTTTCGGACCGTTACAGATTTTTTAAAATTTATTTTCGGATCAATTCAAATTCGGATACATTTGAATGTATTAGTTTCGGATTTATTTGGATTCGAATAAATTCGGATGTATTCGTTTCCGATTCAGTTTGTAAATTCGGAAGTTCGGTATGTGTTATGTTGATTCAGATGGTTCCAAGTTACACAAACAGCATTATTTCACTGTTCTACCTCACTAAATCTCACTAAATTACATTTTTATACTGAATTGTGATTAGTCCATGGCCATTCGAATGTAACAAATAAATCCGAACTAATTCAGATTTATTCGTTACAAATGCATTCGGATTAGTTTAGTTTTTTTGCTTGGGTAATTCGTAAATTCGAATAGATTCAAATCTCCAAATTTGGCGAATTCGTCCAAATTTCGATTTGGAAAGAAACAAAACACACATGTCTAGTTTGAACCGACACATAAATTTAGCAGCCTTTTTGGATTTATAGCGTTTACTTTCATATATCCTTTAGTTTTGAGTTTTTGTATCCATTGAGTGCATAAAGTTTGCATATAGTTTGCATGTTGTTAATAATTATAGCTATGGTGAGTGTAGTTTTAACTGTATACATAATATATATGTTATGAGAGCTAGTTATTTGAAAGGAAGGGGTTAATGTGTCCATATAAAAGCACTATATTTTATATAAATAGTTTTTTGTTAATTTTTATAGCAATTTATATTTCAGTGGTTTTTATATTCCTAGGCATTCTGTTTGTATGATATAATGTTACTATACAAGGTGTTTAGGTATATTAATACACTGGTGTAACAGTTATAGTGTAAAATCTGTGAAACGGATGGTCTACCTATGTATAGAAGTAATAGCGCGTACTATCCTGTCATTGTGATGCTCACTGCTTGGATAACACCCCAGTAGCTGCCGTCCACTCCCTTTGATCCAATGAGTATGAGAGGTGTGGCAGGGTGGCAACCATATAGAGGAGGAGAATAAGGAAGATGCGCATTGCCTCTGATGAAGCGGGGAGGAGCCTCACAAAATGCATTAGGCCACGCCCATTATACGTGACAGTGGACACAAGTGTGCTTTTACAGCTAAACTGGAGCTGGCTTTCACAAAGCAGCCATTTCCTAAGACATACTTCAGCAATGTCTGTCAGACATGGTCCGCTGATCGGATAATGTCGGACAGACACATTATAAATAGGCCCCACTGTCTCCATTTTAAAGCACATTAGCCTTTTTTTACTCCACAGGCCGGTGTTAATCATATCTTAAAGTGCCACTTGCATTTGGGACTTACAAGCTGAACAGTTTACTTTCACCTAGGAGGATCATCTTTAATATATGCTGAAACATATGTGTTTTATAAATAAATTCATATTTGTTATTGCTGCACTTAGATTGTTTGTGCACTTTGTGCACTGTGTTGCGCTCCAGTTGTTCTGTTTTTCAGATTTGTTTCTAACACACTTTTAAAGCAAGGAAGAACACACAGGTGGGCTAAGAAAGAGCTGCACATCAGCATCACAAAGGATCATCAGATCTGCTAAGGGACTGATCATTTATACCCTAAGTGACTTTTTTCACTTTTATTTAGTGTGATCATTCTTAAAATTTCAGAATATAATTATGTTGAGGTTACTATCTTTGTTTTATGTTATTATAAGTGACTAATATATTTTTATATCTTTATTTTTTATTTTTCTGATTCTGGAATTTTTTACTTTATTATATTTGTGGTGCTCCTTTTCCCAGATAGGGCATGCAATTTTTCCAATTCACTTTTGTTCTTTTGGTTTTCTTAGTTAAAAGCTAAACCTAGGTAGGCTCATATGCTAATTTCAAAGCCTTTGAAGGCCGCCTCTTATTTCATAGCACTAACAGTTTTAACAGCTAGAGGGCATTAGTTCATGTGTGCCATACAGAAAAAATTGTGCTCACTCCCGTGGAGTTTTTTATGAGTCAGAACTGATTGGCTAAAATGCAAGTCTTTTCAAAAGTACTGAAATAAGGGGGCAGTCTGCAGAGGCTTAGATACAAGGTAATCATAGAGGTAAAACGTATATTAATATAATCGTGTTGGTAATGCAAAACTGGTGAATGGATAATAAAGGGATTATCTATCTTTTTAAACAATGACAATTCTGGAGTAGACTGTCCCTTTAACATTTTTAATTCTATAAATAAATATATAAATTAACATGTTTAGATGCTGGTCTTTCATATGGATGATAGAAAATTGTTGAATAGAGTGACCTTTAATTTAGAAAACAGTGTATATTTAGTTTAAAGGAGGATTACTTAAAGGGACACTAAACCCAATTTTTTTCTTTCGTGATTCAGATAGAGCATGCAATTTTAAGCAACTTTCTATTTTACGCCTATTATCAATTTTTCTTCGTTCTCTTGCTATCTTTATTTAAAAAAGAAGGCATCTAAGCTAAGGAGCCAGACAATTTTTGATTCAGACCATGGACAGCACTTGTTTAATAGTGGGTGCATTTAGCCACCAATCACCAAGAACAACCCAGGTTGTGAACCAAAAATGGGCTGGCTTCTAAACGTACATTCTTGCTTTTCAAGTAACGATAGCAAGAGAATGAAGAAAAATTGATAATAGGAGTAAATTAGAATGTTGCTTAAAACTGCATGCTCTATCTGAATCATGAAAGAAAAAAATTGGGTTCAGTGTCCCTTTAAATGACAGGATCAAAACATATAAAAAAAGGCTTCAAGTAAGGGTATATTTTGGCTTAGGGCAACTAGGTCTGTGCCTAGGGCAGCAAGATTTATAGGACAGGCAATTTTGAGGAATAGTTCTGAATACTCACTACTATGTTCTCCATATACATATGTTTTTATTTATAAATTCCATTATAATAAATGATGCTGTTTTTTTTTTTATTTGGGTGCGTGAACCTACCATGCTCCATTGGTCTCTGTTTGTGAGAAATATATAAGCTAAGATATGAGCAAACATTGTCATGGTGGGTGGTTTGGGATTCAGCACTAAAACTAAATACACCGTTTAAAGGGACACTAAACCCACAATTTTTCTTTCATTATTCAGGTAGAGAATACAACTTTAAACAACGTTCCAATTTACGTCTATTATCTAATTTGCTCCATTCTTTAGATATACTTTGCTGAAGAAATAGCAATGCACATGTGTGAGCCAATCACACGAGGCATCTATGTGCAGCACCCAATCATCAGCTACTGAGCCTATCTAGATATGCTTTTCAGCAAAGAATATCAAGAGAGTGGAGCAAATTAGAAAATAGAAGTAAATTAGAAAGTTGCTTAAAACTGCATGCTCTATCTGAATCACGAAAGAAAAAATGTGGGTTTTATGTTCCTTTAAGTTCTTAATATAAATATTTTAAATAGAGATAATACAAGACATCTGTGAAATAGGACTTTTGAAGAGAATACCAGTTTGTAAAGTAGGTTTTAAAATAAAGAGATGTTAACAGAACCTTTAAACACAAATGTAACTCTCCCATGAAATGTATATTAAAGAATATTAAAGGGACATTCCAGCCAAAATTGGAATCCACATGGATGCTTTTCAGTTTTGAATAGAAGAGTGTAAATATAAGTTGCATTAAAGATATTAAGTGATGTTAAGGAATACTTAACATTTACAAACCAATAACATCTAACATAATGAAGTATCATATTTATAGGATATATTACGGTACAGAAAAATAACATAGCGAATTAAGTGGCATGAAGCTAATACATTTATATAAGAAGACACTTTAATGAATTTTTAATGAAGTTTTATTGATGGACTATGAATTATACCTTTAACAAAAAACCGGATACCACCTTAAAAGAATTAACTTCTAAGGATGATACCACCTTAAGACCTGAATGGACAAGGTAACACCCACCTTAACAATTAACCTATGAACATGTACCTCCAGCCTATTTAAAGCAGCAAACTAGCCTAGCAATTCATTCTTGAAAAAGCCCCGAGTGAGGGGTGAAACATGTTGAACTGAATTGCTAAATTTTCTACTTAATACCAACAACTGACGAGCAGCTGTGAAATAATACAGTGCACCTTACGGATTTACAGACCCTCAACCCGGATTGATCATAAAGAGGGATATAACCAGTGGAAACCAGCCCATCCTAAAGTTGGACACAGCCTATAAAAACTTGCTACCAGGCAACAAGGGCCAACAACTAAAAAGCTTGACGTTAGGACTTACGTCACAAGAAGAAGACAGGGCTCACCACTAAAAACCGCCCTCTGCTACATACAACAGGCGGATCAGATCTGCAACGCCGGAACACAACAAAGGCGAAGCAGTAACACCTCGACGCCGGAAGACTACCTGGGCCCAGGAAAAGTTTCAGAGACTTTGAATTTGCAGAGTACCAGTACAGTGACAGCGTGATATTCCAAGTACAATTTAATGAGAACCGGATCCATTCGTATCAACACTGTGGCACATTAATATCCTCTCTCTAGACGTAGAGAGAGGAATTAAAAACTTTTAAGGTACCGCTTAAAAACTTCTTATCTACTTACTCTATGCCTACACTGCATCTCAGCAAGTTATTTATATGTGATTTCTAATCTGAATTTTAGTACTCTTTTTTGGACGTCCAATTTTAGTTTTACCCCATTTCCATTTTATAAGCAACTGTATATGTATATTTTATAAGTGTTTGTGTAGATTTTTTGTATAATAAATGTTATTTATCAATCACTTACAGTCTGTTATATAGATTGGTATACGTTTGAGATTAATCCTATTCTCCTACACTTTTGTAACCTGCTTATATCGAGCTAGTCTCAAGTGATAGGGAGCTTTAGTCACCTAAGAATTTAACATATAAGTGTTATACCGATCCACACAACTGATTAATACACATGAGCTTATAGCTATATTGAATTATCTCAGTACAACTTATATTTATTGTCTCCTTTACCGAACCTAAAAAGGGTCCTCTGAGAATATATTAATGTACTTTATATTGATCTAATCAATACTCATAATCACTTTATGAAATCATTTTTTCCTTGATATAACTATCTAAAAGGTCCTTATTTATATTGAGAATATTTATGATTTATTAATTATTACAAAAACAATACTCATTAACCCTTAGGCTTCCAAGCGCCAGTACTACCTTGCCGAATCTGTCCTCACTAACCCCTGGATCTTTGTATGAGGGATCCTTTTCCTACTTGGCATATAAGGGGTCCTTAGCGCCACTTCTTTCCCTACTTCGCTAGTTTTGAATAGAAGCAATTTTGTAATATACAGGAATTAGCAAACATTAGTAACAAAAGCTATAACCTTTTCAAAAGTGTATTTAAGTATGCACTGTGCACCAGCACTTTCTCAGAGAACCTAAGGTGCTTGTACCATCTGGTAATGACTCAGTTTGTTTATTGCTGACATAATACAAGCCCCACTGGCTGTCTAAGCAGCCGCAGTATTTAAATTGCTTCACATGCAGAGAAAAACGCTAACACAAAAACAGTAATAACTTTTACTAGAAGCATTTTTGCCAATTAATTCACATTGCAAATATATTACTATTCATGGATGTTATTAATTTATGTGCATTTACATTTTGACCTGAATGTCACCTCTGGGCATGTTAGGTAGTGACACTGAGTGCTCTGCTGAGTTTTATTTTTTTAAATCTTCCTTTTATATCAAGTTGTGGTTACATCTCTGTTCAAGAGCTTCAGATTCTATCCTACTATCATTTTTTGCACTAAGCAAAGTATTTTCATCATTAGGTTTAGTGTACTTTAAAGGCATAGTGCTAATAGATTTAACCTCTTGTGGATTAACTTTAGCATGACTATTCCCAGAGGTTCATAGCCCAACTTTGATTTGAGTGGGGAGCTGTATGTAGTCGATAACTTGTGGTCGGATTTATTGTGATCACTAAAGTTGATGCTTTCCTTGCATCAAATGAGTGACATTTCTGATATCCAATCTGATATTTTTCCAACTCAAAAATGGTGAAATCATTGTGGTCATTCAGATGTAGAGACAGACATACCGGAATCTGAAAAACAGATGATAAACAAAATAATAAAGATTTGGTTCGGCCCCATAGTGTTAATATAAAGCAAATGTAATCTCATAAGTATAAGGTATACTGTAGATAACAATATTCTGCACAGTGGATGTATAGGATTTGGTTCTCATATATATTTCTTGGATTTAGTTGGACCAGTCTGCTGTCTATATTTTTCTTTTTAATTTTTATAGGTGCAAAATAAGATAAGGCATAAACAACATCCTATATAATAAAAGGCCAAGTGTGTTTGTCCGAAGCTGTCATGCGTAGTAGAGACAGCACAAGGACAAACACACCTGGCCTTTGAGTCCCTAGCTGATCTGCGGCAGAAGTGGGTGTGAGTGGGGGCGTGGCTGGCATGAAGGGGGCGTGGCTGGGTGTGAATTGCTGTGAAGGGGCGTGGCCGGATGTGAAGGGGGCATGGCCGGGCACGGTCGCGCAATAGAAGGGAGAGAGATAGAGAGGGGGAGAGATAGAGAGGGGAGAGAGAAAGGGGAGAGAGAAAGGGGAGAGAGAGGATGGGAGAAAGAGAGGGGAGAGAGGTTGGGAGAGAGCTCAAATGAGAGGGGGGAGAGAGAACAAAGGATGGTGAATAGAGAGAGCAGAAGAGGGGGATAGAGAGAGGGAGAGAGAGACAGCAAAAGAGAGGGGGGAGAGAGACAGCAAAAGAGAGGGGGGAGAGAGACAGCAAAAGAGAGGGGGGGAGAGAGACAGCAAAAGAGGGGGGAGAGAGACAGCAAAAGATAGAGGGGGAGAGAGACAGCAAAAGAGAGGGTTTGAGAGAGACAGCAAAAGAGAGAGGGGGAGAGAGACAGCAAAAGAGAGGGGGAGAGAGACAGCAAAAGAGAGGGGGGAGAGAGAAAGCAAAAGAGAGGGGGGAGAGAGAAAGCAAAAGAGAGAGGGGAAGAGAGACAGCAAAAGAGGGGGGAAGAGAGACAGCAAAAGAGAGGGGGAGAGAGACAGCAAAAGAGAGGGAGGAGAGAGAAAGCAAAAGAGAGGGGGGAGGGAGACAGCAAAAGAGAGGGGGAGAGAGACAGCAAAAGAGAGGGGGGAGAGAGACAGCAAAAGAGAGGGGGGAGAGAGACAGCAAAAGAGAGGGGGGAGAGAGACAGCAAAAGAGAGGGGGGAGAGAGACAGCAAAAGATAGAGGGGGAGAGAGAGAGCAAAAGAGAGGGGGGAGAGAGACAGCAAAAGAGAGGGGGGGAGAGAGACAGCAAAAGAGAGAGGGGTAGTTAGACAGCAAAAGAGAGGGGGAGAGAGACAGCAAAAGAGAGGGGGAGAGAGACAGCAAAAGAGAGGGGAGAGAGACAGCAAAAGAGAGAGGGGAAGAGAGACAGCAAAAGAGAGAGGGGAGAGAGACAGCAAAAGAGAGGGGGAGAGAGACAGCAAGAGAGAGAGGGGGAGAGAGACAGCAAAAGAGAGGGGAGAGAGACAGCAAAAGAGAGGGTTTGAGAGAGACAGCAAAAGAGAGAGGGGGAGAGAGACAGCAAAAGAGAGGGGGAGAGAGACAGCAAAAGAGAGGGGGGAGAGAGAAAGCAAAAGAGAGAGGGGAAGAGAGACAGCAAAAGAGGGGGGAAGAGAGACAGCAAAAGAGAGAGGGGAAGAGAGACAGCAAAAGAGAGGGGGAGAGAGACAGCAAAAGAGAGGGAGGAGAGAGAAAGCAAAAGAGAGGGGGGAGGGAGACAGCAAAAGAGAGGGGGAGAGAGACAGCAAAAGAGAGGGGGGAGAGAGACAGCAAAAGAGAGGGGGGAGAGAGACAGCAAAAGAGAGGGGGGAGAGAGACAGCAAAAGAGAGGGGGGAGAGAGACAGCAAAAGATAGAGGGGGAGAGAGAGAGCAAAAGAGAGGGGGGAGAGAGACAGCAAAAGAGAGGGGGGGAGAGAGACAGCAAAAGAGAGAGGGGTAGTTAGACAGCAAAAGAGAGGGGGAGAGAGACAGCAAAAGAGAGGGGGAGAGAGACAGCAAAAGAGAGGGGGAGAGAGACAGCAAAAGAGAGGGGAGAGAGACAGCAAAAGAGAGAGGGGAAGAGAGACAGCAAAAGAGAGAGGGGAGAGAGACAGCAAAAGAGAGGGGGAGAGAGACAGCAAGAGAGAGAGGGGGAGAGAGACAGCAAAAGAGAGGGGAGAGAGACAGCAAGAGAGAGGGGGGAGAGAGACAGCAAAAGAGAGAGGGGGAGAGAGACAGCAAAAGAGAGAGGGGGAGAGAGACAGCAAAAGAGAGAGGGGGAGAGAGACAGCAAAAGAGAGGGGGGAGAGAACGCAAAAGAGAGGGGGGAGAGAACGCAAAAGAGAGGGGGGAAGAGAGAGCGCAAAAGAGGAGGGAGAGAGAGAGCGCAAAAGAGAGGGGGAAGAGCGCAAAAGAGAGGGGGGGAGAGAGAGTGCAAAAGAGAGGGTTGGAGAGAGAGTGCAAAAGAGAGGGGGAGAGAGAGCGCAAAAGAGATGGGGAGAGAGAGCGCAAAAGAGAGGGGGAGAGAGAGCGCAAAAGAGAGGGGAGAGAGAGTGCAAAAGAGAGGGGGCAAGCACAAAAGAGAGGGGAGAGAGGGGGGAAGAACGCGCAAAAGAGATAGAGGGGAGAGAGAGAGCGCAAAAGAGAGGGGGAGAGAGAGCGCAAAAGAGAGGGGGAGAGAGAGAGCGCAAAAGAGAGGGGGAGAGAGAGCGCAAAAGAGAGGGGGAGAGAGAGAGCGCAAAAGAGAGGGGGAGAGAGAGAGCGCAAAAGAGAGGGGTAGAGAGAGCGCAAAAGAGAGGGGGAGAGAGAGAGCGCAAAAGAGAGGGGGGAGAGAGAGCGCAAAAGAGAGGGGGAGAGAGCGCAAAAGAGAGGGGGAAGAGAGAGAGCTCAAAAGAAAGGAGGGAGAGAGAGCAAAAGAGAGGGGGGAGAGAGAGCACAAAAGAGAGGGGGGACAGAGAGAGAGTGCAAAAGAGAGGGGGAGAGAGCACAAAAGAGAGGGGGGGAGAGAGAGATCAAAAGAGAGGGGGAGAGAGAAAGCTCAAAAGAGAGGGGGGAGAGAGAGAGCAAAAGAGAGGGGGGAGAGAGAGAGCAAAAGAGAGGGGGAGGGAGAGAGCGCAAGGGGTGGGACCACTGTACTGCAAAAAATGGCCCGTGTGAATGGGCTTTAGGACTAGTTTTAAATAATACAATAACAGTTGGTTGGGACACTTTAGTGTCTCTTTGCAAGGGACATCAAAGTGAATTGATGTTGTATTATTTCTACATTAGCAACAATAAAATATTCTTTATATTTTATTTTTTTGTTTGAAAATGCACTTATCAAGGGTGTTTTAAATTCACTAAAGCTGTTTTTATTCTAACAGCGAGTTGTACAGCTACACACCACAGACTGTTGATGCATTTCGGGTATTTAGCCGTAGTCATAGCTTTATCATTTTTGTTAACTGCTCATTGCCCCGGCACAGCACAGTGTTTTGTCTCTGAGCGCACTCCATATATTATCTGAAATAATTGATTAGTCCAGATAACTTCAGACTGGAACCTCCATCCTGATGGGATTGGCTGAGGACGGTGTTTTGCTGGAGATGCGTTCCTATGAGGGAGGCACTGCCAGAGTAGGCACGATGAAAGAGAAAATTATTTTGGAAATTATTGATTTATTTATCCACCTGATCTGAGAGTAAAACTGGAGGGTAATGGCCAAGAGCGCTGTCATGCTGGAGATGCGTCTCTAGGAATGAAGATGTTGCTGGAGCAAGCAGAGAAAGATTTTGGTGGGTGAGACATTACAACTCAAGAGGATTTTTTTCCCCTCTTTTTGTGGATGTAAAACTCTTGTTTACAATATGTACATCTGTGACAAGTGCCTGATTATTATCTAAAGGGGCAGTCATGATACAATTTTTATGAATGCGGTGTGATCAATCCGCATTTGATGTATGTTCAAAGTAATGCTGTAATATTTGAGTTATGGCAATTTGAATAATTGAAATATAAGTCTTATTGGGGGCATTACTATTATTATATAGTGTAGAGTAAAGACTGCATAAGGTATGATTATTGATATATATATATACCGCTGTAATTCCCCACTTAGGTACAGATTATGAGTGGAGAACAAATTAATGCTTCAGCTCGAGCTTTTTGCGCTTGTTGGGTTGCACTCATATTACGAGTTGAAAGTAAACTTTTTTCGCCCTCACGGTAACTCGACAAGTGCAAAAAGCCGAAGTTAAAATATCGGGTGCATCTTACTGTCACGCAAACCTGATTGCAATATTCTCATGTGCGCTAACCCGACATGAAAATATTAATATTTCACATTCCAATGTTCTTCCAATAACAGAATATGTACTATTTATTCATAAATACCTACTTCTACATATATATGATGTTATTTTTGTACAATATATATCAATATATATATATATATATATATATATATATATACTGTATATATATATATATAGGTATAGATATTTACAGATATATATATATATATATATATATATATATATATATATATATATATATATATATATAGGAATATATATTTAAAAATACTTAGAACATATTCTGCTATGTGCAGACCATTGGAATGTGCAATATTTACAGTAAATATACAGTTAAACACTTTATTAAAAATGAATATTGCATATGACTTTACAGATTTTCATCTTCTTGACTGTAAAGGGCTCCAATATACTTATATTTAGGTATACATATGTATTTATGTGTTTATATGTGTATATATGTCTGTAAAATTGTATGTCTGTCTGATGAAGGAGCACCACTCCGAAACGTCATGGTAATTATGTATAATAATAAACTCCTTATCGTTTGGGCGCAAACGTTTGCGCTCCCTGTTTAATCTGGCCTAAAAGTTTATATTATGCCTAGTGGGAATAGCACTTTGCAATACACACTAATTATTTATTTTACCTGCTTTTCATGTAATTTAAATATGAAAATTGTAATTTTTCACTAACCTCAGGAAAGTTTGATTGTATTCTGAAGTATTTGTGGTATGCTTGCTGCATAGTGATTGGTTAATATGTGCTGGATCTCATTTATATCTGTCTCTTAATGGCCATAGCAAATTAAGTAAGATAGATGACACTTAAAGGGACAGTCTACACCAGAATTTTTATTGTTTTAAAAGATAGATAATCCCTTTATTACCCATTCTCCAGTTTTGCATAATCAACAGTTATAATAATATACTTTTTTCCTCTGTGATTGCCTTGTATCTAAGCCTCTGCAAACTGCCCCTTTATTTCAGTTCTTTTGACAGACTTGCAGTCTAGCCAATCAGTGCCTGCTCCCAGATAACTTCACGTGCACGAGCACAGTGTTATCTATATGAAATACGTGAACTAACACCCTCTAGTGGTGAAAAAAGTTAGCTAGCCCCAGAGTCCCAAGGAAAACACAATATCTTCCCAGGGATAGCGGGGGGTTGGGGATCCCGAATCTTATGGCTTATAAACAAGCGATTGTACTCCGTCATGTAGCAGAATGGGCACACAACTCCGACAACAAGACCTGGCTTCAATTAGACAGGGATATTCTCAAGGTAAATAATGTAGCAACACAAGCTTGGACGCCTACACAACAGAGACCCAAACACATACAACAGTACCTCATTACGGCGCATATCCTGTTGGAGTGGGACAAGCTACTCTCTACCACGACACATATCTCTTCTAGAATTGGCCCGCTCTCCCCGTTGCTTGAGAACGTAGACCTCCCCTATCATAAACTGAAAAACAAATTCTCGACCCCATATCCCCTTAGAGTTGGCTCTATCTGCTTCATCTCAGAAGGGGGTAAGTTGAAAACACTATAGACTCTGGCGGAGACCCATGGGGGAATTTTCTCCTCATGGCTCCATTACAACCAACTGATTCATTATATCTCACATCACAAACACAGACCAGACTTTGGGAGAGCCCTTACACAATTCGAAAAACTCTGTACACAACCTAATTATCCTAGTCACTTGATTTCCAAATTATACAAACTCATCGTCGCTCCTCCCACTGCCTCCCTCCCCTCATATACAATCTCGTGGCAACGGGAATTGAACCAAAATATAGACCCTGAGATGTGGTTGAGAGCATTTAAACTCATTAAACGCTCTTCAGTGTCGGCAAGAATACAAGAAATTCACCTCAAGCTAGCTGTCCGTTGGTACCTAACACCATTGAGACTGAGCAAAATGTTCCCTAGCACGACCAACACCTGCTGGCGAGGCTGCGGGGAGGTGGGCTCTCTCCTTCACATTTGGTGGAGCTGCCCCCGCTTGACGTGCTACTGGAGGGCGGTGTTCCAGGCCATGTTGGAAATATTGGGCACAACGGTCCCGTTAGTGCCTGAGACACTACTATTCTGTTCCATACCCCAGCTTTCAGCAAGGGGCAAGCAAGCACTGTTCTTGCTGATGCTGACAGCAGCCAAAAAGATCATCCCAAAATATTGGAAATCACAAACGACCCCCTCCGAACAAGAATGGCGAAATCAGGTGGAAGACCTGTTACTGCTTGAGAGATACCATTACCTGAAAAGTCATAAACTAGACACTTATGAACTTATAATAGCATACTGGAACAAAACCATATAGTGCCATTGGCTATTTATATGGGGGACAGGGGTTTTTCATCTGAGTGCAAACCCTGCCTTTGGATATCGCCTGACTCCCCTTCCACCATAATTCACACACCCCTTCCCCCCCCCCTTTTTTTTTTTTTTTTTTCTTCCCCCCCCCCCCCTCCTTCTCCCTTCTCTTCTCTCTACCTTTTCCCTTTTCTTCGCCAGAATCTTCAGGCAAGCATACTTACCAGCATATATAATGTTTTACACTTGTTTTGAAAGGAAAAAAAAGGGAAAATTTGGTTCTACCTCTTAACAGGGGCCCGACACGGGACCATTCATTCTTTATTACCCTCCTAAATGACTAGAGATTATAACGGTTTTAAGATTAGCTTTCATTATTGTACAGTTGGTTTACTAATCATCCTAATCTTACAACATCGTTTATACTATGTACCTATCACTGTCATTGGAAACTCTGTGTTATTGTTGTGTATTGATGGTTATTCCATTTTCTTTGTAATGCTTGGTGAACCTTAATAAAAAAAATAAAAAAAATTACATGCTCTATCTGAATCATGAAAGTTTATTTTGTCCTAGACTGTCCCTTTAAGTTGCTTTTCAAGGGATGTGTCCCTGTTGGAAAATCAATTCAAATTCTTCTTACAAAAATGACATTTTAAAAGCTTGCAAAACATTTATTTTGTGTGCATTTCTTCATTTCTAATGCATATATAAAAAATTACTTTAATGCAATTTTAATTCTGTCTCATTTATACAAGCCAACAAAAGTGTCTGGTATTAAAAAGCTTATGTATTTTCCAGTATAATTCTGATTGGTCAAACTGGAAGACCAAAAACACTGAACACTGAGCTTGATTGGAAGTTGAGCGCATTTGATAGTGCAGGGTGCCTTGTGTTAGGTTTGGTGCTAGGAATAAAACACAATTTGGTGTTACAATTTATGCTTACAATTTTAACCAAAGCACCTTAAAGGGGCATAAAACCCCAAGTTAATTATTTCATGATTCAGCTAGAACATGCAATTTTAAACAACTTTCCAATTTCTGCTTGATCTGAATCATGAAAGAAAAAATTGGGGTTTATGGTCTCTTTAAAGGGCCATAATTCCCAAATGTTTAAACACTTGAACGTGATGCACCATAGCTGTAAGAAGCTGACTAGAAAATATCACCTGAACATCTCTATGTAAAAAGAAAGATATTTTACCTCAAAAGTTTCCCAGTAGCCACATCCCATTGTAAAGGACTTCTAAGCAGCCAATCAGTATGTCTGTCCCGGTACAGCTAAGGGAGTGAGCTTTCGTGCACACTCATCTTATTTCCCTATTCAGTTTAAGGAAGTTTACAATGAAATCTCATGAGAGTTAAGTGAAATCTCATGAGATCACAGTAAAAGAGATCATGACCTCAGCACTGTTAATGCTGATTGGCTGCTGTTCATTTCTTCTTCTTCTTTTTTTTTTTTTTTTACCTTCAGCTGAGCAGCAGCTTAGAAACTTTTTACACAGAACTTACTGCTGAGCTGAGGAGATTGTGAGGTAAAATATCTACCTTTTTTACATAGAGATGCTCAGGTGATATTTTCCTGTCAGCTTTTTACAGTTATACTGCATCAGTTTCAAGTGATTTAGCAAATGAGTATTATGTCCCTTTAATGCTTTTTAGAGGGCCCTATAATTTTAATGGATAACGCAGGGAGAGCTATTTGCATACTTATTGTTTTTGTATTACTGCTCTAAAATGTAGCTTTTTTTAGACCGGAAGTAAACCATTATTATTAATAGTATAGCACAGAATAACATGAAGAACTCCCATACTTACGCACCATTGGCTAAGTGAACCCTCGGTTTAGATTTGAAGTAATATCTGGCTGCTCACCCCGATAGAAATCTTTCATGTGAGATATTTCACGCTCCCGCTCTATCTGCCTTTCAGATGTTATTGCACCCTAGACTGTTGCCTGATCAATAAAAATTTTTTACTTTGCACTATGAGCGCAAAAATAGAAGCGATATTAACTGCGCTCAAGCAATGTTAACGCACAATAACGCTTAATACATATCCATTTCTAGGCCACTGCAAAATGAAGGGGAGCCTTATAAAACATTTTCTCAATGGACCAGTCGGATAGCGGCTTCCCATGAGTGGGCGTAGCTCTAGTCAGTTGCGTATACTGTCTGATTTAAGCTGAGCTCTCTTTGCATGCGTGCATAAATTGTTTGTTCTTGGGATATACAACTAATTATTGCTTTTAACTAGCTTATGCTTCAAATTAATGGCAATTTATAATTAACTTCAGGTGCTCCTTTAATCTTGCTGACATATTTTTTTCCGTTTCCTTATCAAGCTTTTTCATGCAGCCAGTAATTATACTGCTTAGTGTGACAGGCACATTGAATAAGATGAAGCATTAATATATACTTTACAGAAATGTCAGCTGAGCCAAAGCAAACTCTAATAACCGGGTGTGACATAAGCATTAATTATTTAAAAGCTAATATAAGAGAAACAGCTTGAGTATCTGTACAGAAATGTAATACTAAATTTCAATTTGGAGTTAATGGGCAATAAAAATAGGTAGAAAGTTATATAGATACGCAGGGTGTTACATATGCCAGAATATAGTGGCACATTGCAGCCATTTAATGTTACAGTATGTTCAACAAATCTGTTCTTCAAG
This sequence comes from Bombina bombina, assembly GCF_027579735.1. NCBI lineage: Eukaryota > Metazoa > Chordata > Amphibia > Anura > Bombinatoridae > Bombina > Bombina bombina. Next base: position 109,151,245 of record NC_069505.1, on the reverse strand, counting down.
AAAATGACATAAAGCAGACATCGAAACATTCAGTAACACTCTTTCTTGTCCTTTTATTCTTAAATCTACAAACAGAATATATTAGTGAAAATATGAAAAAAAAATATCTTTGAAGATTAGTTGAAATCCTAATCTGTTATTAGCTAGTACTGATGCATATTTTTTTAAGCTTTGACACGACACCCAATTCCCTCAGCTTTTCCTATCTATCTATCTATCTATCTATCTATCTATCTATCTATCTATCTCTCTCTCTCTATCTATCTATCTATCTGTCTGTCTATCTCTCTATCTAATCTCTCTGCATCTGTCTAAGATATATGTATTTATAGTCTATCTATCTATCTATCTATCTATCTATCTATCTATCTATCTATCTATCTATCTATCTGCATCTGTCTAAGATATATTTATTTATAGTCTATCTATCTATCTATCTATCTATCTATCTATCTATCTATCTGTAACATATTTCTGCAACTGTGTAATGTATATGTATATTTATCTGATAGTATATCTATCTGTCTGTCTGTCTGTCTATCTATCTATATATATATATATATATATATATATATATCTTTTTGTCTATCTGTCTACCTATCTTCATGAAATGGATACATTGATATTCTTTGTATTGACATTTTAATGATAAAATAAATGTTTCCCATGATACATTTTTCTACTATTTTAAGGTCTGATTACGCTTGGCGGGCGGGTGAGTGATATCGGGTTTATTGCAGGTGTATGCGTGCATCGGAAATAGCGTGCGTATTACAAGCTGAAAGTAAACTAATTCGCTTAAGTGCAATTCATGTCAGGTTATCGCAAACCTCAGAGCTCTAACTGCTACGCTTGTATAGAAAGTGTCACAAAAAACATCAAAAATACATTTCACAGTACAGTTACACTCATAATAACACTGTATGATCGAAATTATTTTAAAAAAATTGCATTAAAAAGTTATAAGGGCTCAAAGATATGAGATCTCAGGTTTTAGAAAAAAAGGCTGCAAGGGGCTTTAACATAGATCACTAAGTAATTTTACACAACGGCTTTGCCGAGTAGCTTTCCGGTTGCCATAGTGACCAATGACGTGGAACGTTACCACGCAATCACTGGGACTTCTGTTTTTTTTTGCTAGCGGCCCCGGGGGTGGGGATGCCGGGTTTATTTAAAGTTTGGTAAGTCACACTGTTTGTACGTCTGAGGATGAGGGAAACCTTGAAACATCACCTTAATAAAGAAGCTACACATATAAAAATATTGTCCACATTTTGATAATGAATGTGAATTTGAAAGTGGTTTGAAATTGTGTGCTCTGAGTCATGAAAGTTTAATTTTGACTTGACTGTCCCTTTAATAGACTGTTTACATAAATTGCTGTACTGAACATGACTTTATTACTAGAGTTTAAAGTGTTCAAGACTGATGTTATCTGAAATAGTTGTTTATTATACGGAAGCCAGTATTCATTTGTAGTATTTTTTTTTTTTATTGCAAACGGCAATGTTTGTAAAGAAAAACATAACAGTTTACATCTAATTGCAATTTATCTATGTGTGGATTTTCATTTATTGATACTATCTTTGTATTGTTGTAAACAATTAAAAATAAAGATTTTTAAAGGGATAGGAAAGTCAAAATTAAACTTGCAAGATTCAGATAGAGCATGCAATTTTAAGACACTTTTAAATTCACTTCTATTTTCAAATGTGCTTTGTTCTCTTGGTATCCCTTGATGAAAAAGAATACGCACATATCCTACAGTAGTGGGAGCTAGCTGCTGATTGGTGCCTGCACATATTTATCTCTTGTGATTGGCTAACTAGATGCGTACATCTAGCTGACAGTAGTGCAATGTTGTTCCTTCAAAGGATAACAAGAGAATAAAGCAAATTTGATAATAGAATTACAAATCGGAAAGTTGTTTAAACTTGTAAGTTCTATCCAAATCATGTAAGAAAATGTTGTGGTTCCCTGTCCCTTTAAAAAAAGAAAATGCTTGCAATGTTATTTCAACTTAGGCTATTATCTAAAAGCAATGATATAATAAATCCCATATCCAGAGCAATGGTTTGCCAGAATGTGATTTAGCCCAGGGCAAACTGTAGTAAGAATTGAAAAAAAAATGAATTGCAGTGAAAAAGGAAGATTTGTCATAAACACAAAAATTGAAGATGATTATATGACATGTTCAAATCAACAGGAAAATATAACCATGGAGCCAATTTATCATGTGTCTGTAGTTCTGGTGAACTGCTTGTGCAATGCCATCCCCTGCAGATTCGTGGCCAATCTGACACTAGCAGAGGGTGTCAATGAACCCAACCGTATATGATCGGGCGGATTGCTGTCCGCCACTAAAGAGCAGCCGGATGAGTTAAGGAGCAGTGGTCTTAAGACGGCTGCTTCTTAACTCCTGTTTCCGGCAAAGCTGAAGGCTCGCACGCACTGAAACAGTGGTATGCGGCCCCATTCGGGCCGTGATAAATGGGCCCCAATGTGTTTGGGGGCTGTTAAAATGCTAGACAGGATTTCAAAAGTGTCTTTGCAGTTAAGAAGGTCCATATTTTGTTTCTTTTTTTATAGAAGAAAAGTTAAATTGATGGTAAACATTACATGTTTTAAAAACAGGTCCGGAATCTAAGAAATTATCAATTGTATGTCCAACATGATACGCTGTAGCAAATCATGTCCGACAGACATCACTGAATGCCGACAGTATACACTGTCGGTATTTATCATTGCACAAGCATTTCTAGTGAACTGCATGTGCAATGCCGCCCCCTGCAGATTCACGGCCAATCGGCCGCTAGCAGGGGGTATAGGATTGTTTAGGATCGGGCTGATTGATATGCCCCATAGTGCTAGTTCTTTAACTTTTTACAGTGCATTTGCTGATTATGCAATTCTACTGTATTTCAAACATTTTATATTGCAACCTCAAAGTATTTCATGTTCCTTTAACATAATAAAATATTTGCCCATACCTTGCTGCTAAAATAAATGTCTAGGTCAATTATTCCATACCAGATGTTTATTTAGAGATCACAGAACAGAATGTGAATATTCTACTCCTATTCACATTGTATACCTGACATTAAGAACATCTGTAACAAAATCAGTTACTTTATAAATATAGGGCTAGATTATGAGTGCGCTCCACTCAGTAATCCCAAAGCACGTAAATGTGTGCTGGTAATACAGGAGCGCGCATTGATAAAAGCCAAGCGGTCACAAGAGTTCGCTTTCATAGGCTCCAATGGAAGCCTCATTTTCATACCGGCAGCAGCAGCAGCAAATCCACCTAGCACAGGGGGCAAATTGTGCAGCAATGGGCAGCAATAAATACATATTTATGTGTTTATATGTGTATATACTTATATTAACACATAAATATACTGTATATGTATATAAGCATAAACATATATATTTATAGAGAAAACACAGTCCCCATTGACCTCCATGTAAAACACTTTAGGTGCCTTTTGTTTTCCACCCCACATCCCCTCACTTTAACCCCTTAGAACTGCTTCATGAGGTTTTTTTAAAAATAAAAATGGCCATATTTATATTTGATGTTACTGTACTGTCCTCTTTATTTTGGGGGCTATTGCTGCAACTTTTTATTTTTAACCAGAGGTCTGACCTCCGGTTATTGCACTTAGCGCAAAGTGAAAACATAAGTTAGCAGTCGCACTTGTAATGGCTGGTTATTTTATGTGCGCCCATATATTTTGCCACTGTATGGGTGCACGTTAAGATATCGCCTCACTTGTAATCTAATCCATAGTTCTTAATGTAAACTGCAGAATGTTAAATGATCTTATATAAAAACAAAAAACTCAGTTGTCATTATATAGTGTAATTCATACAAATCAGACATTTTAAGGTGGGCTGTTTTTTTATTTTTTTATTTTACTGTTTGCATTGTTTTCTATTTTTTTAAGGAAATTCATATTACTCAGCATTGTCTTTCAGTATATTTAATGATGTTAAAAGTTGGTACTTTTGCTCTATCTAATGAATACCATTAGACATTTCCCAAGAGGATGCTTTTCATAATAAGATAACAGACAAGGTAACCTCAATTTATTTCTGTCTGATGGATACAAAACTGACCAGAGTTAAACTGACCTTCAGCACAGAACATGATTAAAAATGAGCCTACAGTTAGAAAGTTCCCTCTCTTAATCTTCAAAGTTCAAAAGAAAACTCACATTTTTCAAACCATCACTTCAATAAGTTCAAAAGCTTTTTATAAGTTGGAGCTGCTTTTTGTACTCGAGAAGGTTTTGTGTCACCTTGTTAAATACCCCACAGGAAAATTAACTGAAGAATCACATTGAAGTATTAATTTACTTACTTTTTTACCTATTGCATAATGGTATTTTTATCTTTTTTTAGTAATTACATAAGGATAACTATCAGAATAATGGTGTCATACATATATTTCCTATATAGAGAATTTATGTGACAAAAAGTCCTTCCCATGCATACTAAAAAAAAAAAAGTCAGGCGATTAAAACAGATTTTAAACAGTATGAGACTAGAAATACTATTTCGAATTTGAATGTCACATTCGAATTTGAATATTACATTTATAAAACACAATTGTAGACTAGAAATACTATTTTGAATTTGAATGTCACATTCGAATTTGAATATTACATTTATAAAACACAATTGTAGACTAGAAATACTATTTTGAATTTGAATGTCACATTCGAATTTGAATATTACATTTATAAAACACAGTATTAGACTAGAAATACTATTTCGAATTTGAATGTCACATTTGAATTTGAATATTACATTTATAAAACACAGTTTTAGACTAGAAATACTATTTCGAATTTGAATGTTACATTCGAATTCGAATGTAGCATTCAAATTCGAATATTACATTTAAAAATCACAGTATTAGACTAGAAATACTATTTCAAATTTGAATGTCACATTCAAATTCGAATATTACATTTAAAAAACACAGTATTAGACTAGAAATACTATTTCGAATTCGAATGTGACATTCGATTTCGAATAATACATTTAATAAACACATTTGTAAACTAGAAATACTATTTCGAATTTGAATATTTCATTTCGAAATTGAATGAATATGTAGCTAAACATTCTATTATTCGAATGATAGAATGTTATATAAACATTAGAAATTCGATTAGAACAAACAAATGTACCAAAATTCGTTTTAAATTTTGAATTTTTAGAAACAGATATAGGGAACTTGTTTACTTTCAACTTCTACTTGCGACACACGCAAACACCGTTGATAAATCCCTTATCACTTGCGCACAACTGTTAGCGCATCACTCGTAATCTAGCCCTAACAGTTTATTTTATAAGCCCACTTGTGACATCTTTATAAAAGGAATTAATGTTTTGTTTTGGTTTTAAAGGTGTCTTACATTATTGATATTGCAATACATTTTAGAACGGCTGATAAGAGGTTAATTTTCTTGAAACTATCCTTATGAAAAATAATTTTTTTAAATGATTATAATTGAATTGAAGGGAAATAGAGAACTGTTCAAAACTAGAATATATTATGGAAAGTTCCATTTTAGATAGATGAATTGCCAGGTTATAGAACGGCGATGCAGGTTAGTATTCGGTGAACCCAGCTGAAGGATATGGAATATTTGAGAGAGCAATGACAATAAATATTGTGGAGATTACATATCACTGAGCAGCGCTAAAGATTTAGCATTGCAGGAAGAGAATGAATTGCTTGAACTGAAAAAATAATGTCAAGGTTGTCCGGGGTATGTATGAAAGCTGAGTAAAATATGGTATTGTAAACTTATGATAATGAAGTGAATGCGGGAAACAATCCACAAAATCGCCCGAAAGGATCCAGATGAAATTTCTGAGTTTCCATAATAAAACAATAAAGTCAAGTCAATGGAAAAATTAAACAGAGAAAAAAAAAATACAGAGGAATGTGGTGATACGAGCTAAAATAAATAATCAAAAATACTAAGTTATATTTTTTCTTAAATGAAATTGTACTAACAAAAAGCAAACGAAAAAAAAAAGAACAGCATTTGAGTATATTATAAATGTTTTGAAAGAAAAATGTTAAGTAAAAGTTAAACTGAAGTGGATACAGCAGTATTAGTTGTGTACTTTCTACTAATGTTCATTTGCTGCTAGATACTTAGAGCCCCATTTAAGTCCAGACGGACAGGGTTCCCTTCCAAAAACCTGTCCGCCTGGAATTGCAGAAAGTGGGCAGCAATACGCTGCCTGCATTTATCAATGCACAAGTGTCTACTTGTGCAATGCCGCCCCCTGCTCACGCTAGCCCAATGGGGTGTGGGTTGGGGCTGTCAACCACCCCAAGCGAGCGTGTCCAGGGTGATTTTAATCAGCAAAGAGCTTGTGTAAAGGTTTGGAAGCAGCGGAATGCTTCTTAGCTATTGGCTGTAGGCTCGTTCAGGGCCTCCAAAGCTGCTTACGCAGCTTGATAAATGGAACCCTTATTTTGCTAATGCTTATTGGCTCGTGAGGCAGATCTTTGCAAAATGGCGAGATTGTGTTTGAAATTCAATGAGTACCATTTTACATCATTTCGAAAGTGGGTTATAAAAGGCCAAAGCTCTGCTTTATTAACTCTTTATATAAAACCTTAATATAAACAGAATAACATTAAATAATAATAATAACAATAAATAACCCCCTAGCAGAGCTTGCCCATGCAAAGAAACACATTTCCCTAAACTCAACATCCATGCCAGAAAGCCTCACCTCTCCTGCACAACTCAGAAGGTACTACCCTATACCACTAAACCCAAAATCCACCCAGCTAGCACCCCAGATGAGCTTCAACATCACTTAAAGGGCCATGATACCCAAATGTTGAAACACTTGAAAGTGATGCAGCATAGCTGTAGAAAGCTGACTAGAAAATATCACCTGAACATCTCTATGTAAAAAAGAAAGTTATTTTACCTCACAAGTTCCTCAATAGCCACATCCCATTGTAAAGGACTTCTAAGCAGCAAATCAGTATACCTGTCACGGGACAGCTAAGGGAGTGAGCTTTTGTGCACACTCATCTTATTTCCCTATTCAGTTTAAGAAAGTTTACTATGAAATCTCATGAGATCACAGTAAAATAGTTCATGACCTCAGTACTGCTGATACTGATTGGCTGCTGTTCATTTCTTCTTCTTTTTTTCTTTTTTTTTTCCTGCAGCTGGGCAGCAGCTGAATAAAACTTTTTACACAGAACTTACTCTGCTGAGCTGAGGAAGTTGTGAGGTAAAATATCTTCCTTTTTTACATAGAGATTCTCAGGTGATATTTTCCTGTCAGCTTTTTACAGTTATACTGCATCAGTTTCAAGTGATTTAGCATATGAGTATTATGTCCCTTTAAAGAAAACAATTGGGTTTAGTATCCCTTTAAATAATTATGTTGCCTTCTATGTACCTTTTGGTCTTATAAGTAAGCAATGCAACAGGGTACAAAGCAAATTTAGTGCTTTGTACCCTTACACCTCTGGATACTGACTGTGCTTGAATGATTGTGACCACTAGCAAGTCATGAGCCATCATATTCCAACTGCTACAAAGATATGCAGCAGCCTTGTATTGAGAGGTTGTAACAAGTAGTGACCCCTATATTCTTATAGTAGGGCTATGAAATAGTAGTGACAATATCATATGAGAATATCCCATACTTGCCCCATGTCTGCCTTGCCATATAACATATAATTCAGTTGTACGTCTGCTTTTTCTGTTGTGCCACTGCTTTTAGGTCCCTACAGGGCACAGGAATTAAAAATTGCTTGTGTTAGCGCTCACTTCACACTGAATTACAAATGTCTTCTCCCCTTACCTCACACACAAACACACACTTCAAATAAAATGAACTGTTACCTCCTAACAGAAGGGAAACATCTACCCCGAGAACAAGTGAATTAAAGGGACAGTCAACACCAAAATTGTTATTGTTTAAAAAGATAGGTAACGCCTTTACTACCCATTCCCCAGCTTTGCACAACCAACATTGTTATATTAATATACTTTATAACATTTAAACCTCTAAATTTCTGCCTGTTTCTAAGCCACTACAGGCAGCCTCTTATCACATGCTTTTTAATTGGTTTTCACAACAGGAGGCTGCTAGCTTATGTGTGCCATATAGATAACATTGTGCTCTCTCCTGTGGAGTTGTGCAGGATACAGCACTAATTGGCTAAAATGCAAGTCAATAGATAATAAATAAACAGTCATGTGATCAGGGGGCTGTCAAAAAGGCTTAAATACAAGGTAATCACAGAGGTTAACATTATATTAATATCACCCTGTTGGCTGTGCAAAACTGGAGAATGTGTAATTAGTGATGAACCGAACTGTTCGCCCGCGAACGGTTCACAGCGAACATAGCTTGTTCACGTTCGCGTTTGTGGGCGAACACATGTCGATGTTCGATCCGCCCCTATGTGTCATCATTGTGGAAACTTTAACCCTTTATGTCACAGCCGTCTGACACATTAGAGCCAATCAACATCAGACACTCCCTCACAGACACTCCCAGCTACTCGGAATCCGCCATTTTAGACTCATAACGACCTTGTTTTCTTAATGAGAGGACGTGTTGTGTTTTTGCTCCTGACATTAATAGGAAAAACATAGCTAGGCTAGTGTATTTACAGTCCAGAAGGACTCCACTCATCTCTGCTGCAAGCACAGCACCCAAAAAACCCTTTTTAGGGCTATATTTCATGCCGTTTTTTTTTTTCTTGTTTTTTATTTATTAGCATTTGCCTGGCTTTCAGCTGTGTGTTTAAGGCTCACAGCATATGCTGTGACTACTGACACCACTGATATCTCCCTAACAACATTAGTTTAAATTTAACTAACCAAAAAATTTAATTATTTTTCTAGTGTAATTTTTTTTCATTTTCTATCAGGCCAGTGTCACACAGCATATAGTGTAATCTAATTACATTTACTATCAGGCCTGTGTCTGTCAGGCTCACTCAGCATTAATATACCTCATTTTTTTCAGTCTTTTGGTTAATTGGTCTGTGCCAGGCAGCCACCCAGCACTCATATCTATTCTTCTTCACCTTAATTTTAATATAAAAAAAAAAAGTTTAAATTTGTTTGCTAGTGTAATCTAATATAATTTTCTATCCGGCCTGTGTGTTTTGCTGACATACAGAGCCTACTGTGTTTACTTGCTGCCCTCCCTAGTCTATGACTCATATGTGTTTAACCTTTTTTTATTCCCCCCCCCCCAAAAAAATAATTTCAATCATTTTTCTAGTGTAATCTAATAGTATTTTCTATCAGGCGTGTGTGTATCCGACATACAGAGCCTACTGTTTTTAATAGCTGCCCTTCCAAGGCTATCAGCCACGACTCATATGTATGTGCTTAACCTTTTTCTTAAAATTTCCAAAAAAAAGTCTTTAAATCATTATGCTAGTGTAATCTAATTGTATTTTCTATCAGGCCTGTGTCTAACTGTCTATCTGACTTACACAGCATACTGTTGTTATAATTGCTGCCCTACGTAGCATCCAGCCAGTGCGACCACTCATAGAGTCATATGTGCATTGCACTTCTTAACATAATTTTAATATTAAAATCTAAAATTTTACAATATTTATTTATTTTATTGCAAACAATTTAGGAATGTTAGGTGATTTAGGCCCTTTATGGGTTAAAAGCAGACTCTGCATCAACTATGTAATTTTCCATGGGAGTTTTGCCAGGGATCCCCCTCCAGCATGCGACAGTCCAGGTGTTAGTACCCTTGAAACAACTTTTCCATCACTATTGTGGCCAGAAAGAGTCCTTGTAGGTTTTAAAGTTCGCCTGCCTATTGAATTCAATGGCGGTTCGCGCGGTTCGTGCGTTCGCGAACAATACCGGAAGTTCGAGTCCGCCGTTCGCAAACCGAAAATTTTAGGTTCGCGACATCACTATGTGTAATAAGGGGATTATCTATCTTTTTAAACAATAACTTTTTTGGAGTTGACTGTCCCTTTAAGTTCACTGCAATGATGCAGTGTATACTTGTAAAAAACATGTTCAAGTTTCTTTTACTTTGTAACTGGCTGAGAGAAAAATAGACAGTCACACAGCAGTTATGTGATCTACTGATCTAAAAGTAGGTTCTGATCTTCCTTTTGGGTATGCCTGAACAATGGCACTTCACTGGCAGTAATAAAATATCAACGAGACTTGGGATATTATTTTAATTTTGGTAAGTAATGCAGAAAACCTTAGATATAGCGGTAGAATGCTTGATTGCATAAGAACGGTATTTAAATAGATACTGAACCTAAAATTATTCTTTCATGATTCAGATAGAGAATGCAATTTTAAGCAACTTTCTAATTTACTCATATTATCAATTTTTCTTCTGTCTTTTGGTATCTTTATTTGATAAAGCAGGAATGTATAAGCTTACGAGCCAGCCTATCTTTAGTTCAGCACCTGGGTAGCGCTTGCTGATTGATGGATAAATGAAGTAAGCGCTATCCAGGGTGCTGAATCCATAATGGGCTGGCTTATATGCTTGTATTTCTTCTTTTTCAAATAAAGATACTAAGAGAATGAAGAAAATTAATAATAGGAGTAAATTAGAAAGCTGCTTAAATTTGCATGCTCTATCTGCTTCATGAAAGAAATAATTTGGGTTCAGTATCCCTTTAAGGCTCTTATTGGCACTCAGGCCTCTAGTTATCAACGTGTCTACTTACCTGCCATCGCCGGCCCCAATACGCCTGCCTAAACTCACCTCACATCGCCGCCGCGGACCTGAATACGCTCGCCAAAGTTATCAAAAAAGCTGTAAAAAAGCTGCGCACCAAGTACGGGGCGATGAGTAGTGGACTGTGATAGTTATCACTCATCCGATCTCGCTGCTCTTCGGCATTTTCACAGCTTTATTGATAAGCTGCCACTAAGCACCCACACTAAACTACACTGTTCTACCCCCTATACCAGCGCCCCCGGAGCCCCCCGCAACTAAATAAAGTCATTAACCCCTAAACCGCCACTCCTAGACCCCACCGCAACTATAATAAATGTATTAACCCCTAAACCACCGCTCCCTGAGCCCACCGCCACTCTAATAAACTGATTAACCCCTAAACCGCCACTCCCGGACCCCGCCGCCACCTACATAATACCTATTAACCCCTATCCTGCCCCCCCATACCGCCGCCACCTATAATAAATGTATTAACCCCTATCCTACCGATCCCGTACCCCGCTGCAACTAAATAAATTGTTTAACCCCTAAACCCCCGCTCCCGGACCCCGCCGCAACCTATATTAAACTTATTAACCCCTAATCTGCCCCCATACACCGTCGCCACCTATAATAAATTTATCAACCCCTATCCTGCCCCCTCTACACCGCCGAAACCTATAATAAAATTATTAACCCCTAAACCTAAGTCTAACACTAACCCTAACACCCCCCCTATCTTAAATATTAATTAAATACATCTAAATAAATATAACTCTTATTAAAAGAATTGTTCCTATTTAAAACTAAATACTTACCTATAAAATAAACCATAATATAGCTACAATATTACTAATAATTATATTGTAGCTATTTTAGGATTTATTTTTATTTTACAGGCAAATTTAAATTTATTTTAACTAGGTACAATAGCTATTAAATAGTTATTAACTATTTAATAGCTACCTAGATAAAATAAAGACAAATTTACCTGTAAAATAAAAACTAACCTAAGTTTCAATTACACCTAACACTACACTATCATTAAATAAATTATTTCTTTTTAAAAATAAATACTTACCTATAAAAGAAACCCTAAGATAGCTACAATGTAATTAATAATTACATTGTAGCTATTTTAGGATTTATTTTTATTTTACAGGCAACTTTGTATTTATTTTAACTTGACACAATAGTTAGCAAATAGTTAATAACTATTTAATAACTACCTAGTTAAAAGAAATACAAAATTACCTGTAAAATAAATCTTAACCTAAGTTACAATTAAACCTAACACTACACAATCATTAAATAAGTTAAATTATTTAACTACAAGTAGCTACAATTAAATACAATTAATTAAAATAACTAAAGTACAAAAAAATAAAAAAATATCACAAGATTTTTAAGCTAATTACACCTAATCTAAGCCCCCTAATAAAATAATAAAGCCCCCCAAAATAAAAAAAATGCCCTACCCTATTCTAAATTAAAAAAGTTAACAGCTCTATTACCTTACCAGCCCTTAAAAGGGTCTTTTGCGGAGCATGCCCCAAAGTAAACAGGTCTTTTGCATGTAAAAATAAAATACAACCCCCCCAACATTGAAACCCACCACCCACATACCCCTACTCTAACCCACCCAACCCCCCCTTAAAAAACCTAACACTACCCCCATGAAGATCATCCTACCTTTAGCCGTCTTCAGCCAGCCGACCACCGATGGAACAGAAGAGGACATCCGCAGCAGCTGAAGTCTTCATCCAAGGGGCGCTGAAGAGGTCTTCCATCCGATAGAAATCTTCATCCAGGCGGCGTCTTCAATCTTCATCCATCCGGAGCGGAGCCATCTTAAAAGCAGCCGACGCGGAGCCATCTTCATCCACCGACGCCTACTCGACGCCTACTGGCTGATAGGATTCTGTCAGCCAATCGGAATTAAGGTAGGAAAAATCTAATTGGCTGATCCAATCAGCCAATCAGATTCAAGTTCAATCCGATTGGCTGATCCAATCAGCCAATAAGATTGAACTCGCATTCTATTGGCTGTTACGATCAGCCAATAGAATGCAAGATCAATCTGATTGGCTGATTGGATCAGCCAATCAGATTTTTCCTACCTTAATTCCGATTGGCTGATAGAATCCTCTCAGCCAATCGGAATTCGAGGGACGCCATCTTGGATGACGTCACTTAAAGGAATATTCATTCGGCGAGTAGGCGTCGATGGATGAAGATGGCTCTGCGTCGGCTGCTTTGAAGATGGCTCCGCTCCGCTCCGGATGGATGAAGATTAGTGATGTCGCGAACCTAAAAATTTGGGTTCGCGAACAGCAAAAGCGAACTTCCCCGAAAGTTTGCGAACCGGTGAACCAGGCAAATCGCCATTGACTTCAATGGGCAGGCAAATTTTAAAACCCACAGGGACTCTTTCTGGCCTTAATAGTGATGGGAAAGTTGTTTCAAGGGGACTAACACCTGGACTGTGGCATGCCGGAGGGGTATCCATGGCAAAACTCCCATGGAAAATTACATAGTTGACGCAGAGTATGGTTTTAAGCCATAAAGGGCATAAATCACCTAACATTCCTAAATTGTTTGGAATAACGTGCTTTAAAACATCAGGTATGATGTTGTATCGATCAGGTAGTGTTACCCCAATGTCACTGGGGTGACACTGTGCCCTGGCAGGCAGGCCCTGAAATGCATACGTGTGAAGGAAACTGACTGCTATTATTTAACACAGTCAAAAAAGTGTTGTTTCTTTTAAATCTACACTACTGTTACACCAGATATGAGTTGCACTGGGGTGACACTGTGCCCTGGCAGGCAGGCCCTGAAACACACACGTGTGAAGGAAACTGACTGCTATTATTTAACACAGTCAAAAAAGGGTTGTTTTTTTTAAATCTACACTACTGTTACACCAGATATGAGTTGCACTGGGGTGACACTGTGCCCTGGCAGGCAGGCCCTGAAACGCACACGTGTGAAGGAAACTGACTGCTATTATTTAATACAGTCAAAAAAGTGTTGTTTTTTTTTAAATCTACACTACTGTTACACCAGATATGAGTTGCACTGGGGTAACACTGCCCTGACAGGCCGGCCCTGAAACGCACACGTGTGAAGGAAACTGACTGCTATTATTTAACACAGTCAAAAAAGTGTTGTTTTTTTTTAAATCTACACTACTGTTACACCAGATATGAGTTGCACTGGGGTGACACTGTGCCCAGGCAGGCACTGAAACGCACACGTGTGAAGGAAACTGACTGCTATTATTTAACACAGTCAAAAAAGTGTTGTTTTTTTTTTTTTTTTAAATCTACACTACTGTTACACCAGATATGAGTTGCATTGGGGTGACACTGTGCCCTGGCAGGCAGGCACTGAAACGCACACGTATGAAGGAAACTGACTGCTATTATTTAATATAGTCAAAAAAGTGTTTTTTTTTTTAAATCTACACTACTGTTAAACCAGATATGAGTTGCACTGGGGTGACACTGTGCCCTGGCAGGCAGGTCCTGAAACGCACACGTGTGAAGGAAACTGACAGCTATTATTTAATACAGTCAAAAAAGTGTTGTTTTTTTTTAAATGTACACTACTGTTACACCAGATATGAGTTACACTGGGGTAACACTGTGCCCTGGAAGGCACGCCCTGAAACGCACACGTGTGAAGGAAACTGACTGCTATTATTTAACACAGTCAAAAAAGTTTTTTTTTTTTTTTAAATCTACACTACTGTTACACCAGATATGAGTTGCACTGGGGTGACACTGTATATCCAGACAACTGTCCAAATTTATTTATTATGGAATATACCATCGGGAGCGAAAGTAAAGGTTTTGTGACTGCAAGGATGACGTCATCAGCAAATAATGAAATTTTATATTCCTTATCCCCCACCCGTATACCTGCAATATTTGGATTATCCCTTATCCTAACCGCCAATGGCTCAATACATAGAGCAAAAAGTAGGGGTGACAGGGGGCAACCTTGTCTTGTGCCATTACGGATTTTTATTCTGTCTGATTGATACCCTGAGAGTCTTATGTATGCATCTGGGCTTGAATATATCTTTTTTAAGGCAGTAGTGAAGGGGCCTTTAAATCCCATTTTGCTAAGCACTGCAAACATGTATTCCCAGTTAACTCTATCAAATGCCTTCTCTGCGTCCAATGCTAGAAACAGAGAAGGCATCTTCCCAACTGTCACATAATTAATCAGGTCAATCACTTTCCTAGTTTTATCTGGTGCCTCTCTTTGCGAGATGAAACCCACTTGGTCATTGTCTATCAAATTTCTAACGGGTAGGGTCAATCGGTTAGCCAAAATTTTTGTGAATAATTTTAGGTCCTGGTTGATTAAGGAAATTGGCCGGTAATTTTGGCAGTATTGATTGCTCTTGCCAGATTTTGGAATGACCGTCACCCTTGCAGCCAACAAATCTGGGGGAATATCTACTCCTTGCAAGATGTTATTAAACAGTATCCTCAATTGGGGAGCCAGTGATAACTGCAGGTCTTTATAAAATTAGCCTGGAAACCCATCAGGGCCTGGTGCTTTGTTTCTTTTAAATTCTTTGATAGCCAGCATAATCTCTTGTATTGTTATGGGGGAGTTCAAATTCTCTAGTTCTTCTTCTGTGATAGTTTTTAATTTGCTATTTGTAGGGGATCATTTGTGACTTGTCCCGAGGTAGTTTGTATTTGTGGGGTTGTAGTTGCCCTTGTCAGGTCTTTTAGTTTATTTGCCAGCATCCTATCTGGTTTGTTTGCATAAATATAATATCTGGTGTCTACTGCTTTTATCGACTGGATCACTTCTCTATCTAATAGTTGGTTTATTTCTTCGTTTTGAATTTTAAGTAATTTTAAGACCTTTTTTGGGGGGCTTTTTTATTTGTTCTCTGAGTGCAGCAATTTCTACCCTAAGCTATCTAGTTTGGCATTATAATTCTTCTTTATTTTGTTAGATTCGGCAATTAGCAGGCCTCTCACCGAGGCCTTAAGTGCACTCCATACAAAATTTGGGTTGGACGTTGATCCTGCATTAATATCTACAAAATCTTTAATGTGCTGCTGTACTTTCTGAAGAACAATGGTATTCTGAAGTAGGCTAGGGTGGACTGACCAGGATCTAACTCTATTGGGGTTGATCATTCCCTCTAAATCAATTATCATCATATCGTGATCAGACCATGAACAGTTATGAATAAACGCTAGCTTTACCAGTGGCAATAGGACCTGACTGATTAGGATCAAGTCTATTCTTGAATGGGTACCATGCACTGTGGAGTAATAAGTGAAATCTTTAGCTCCCTTGTTAAGTGCCCTCCAACTGTCTATTAGATTGAAGTCTAGTAATAAGTCAGCTAGAAACTGTTGGGCTGGTGTTGTTCTCCTTTTTTTATGGGGTGTTTGTGAAGTTTTATCTATATCGTCATTTAACGTTAAATTAAAATCTCCTCCTATTATGATTTTACTTCTCTTCCATGACAGGAGTAGTCTGCTTATTTTAGTGATGAAGGGGCCCTGATTCTCATTGGATGCATATACATTCATTAATACCACTGGGACATTATGGATTGTCCCCTTGACTATTAGAAATCTCCCTCCCTTATCTTTAACTATCACTTCCTCCTTAAAATTCAGAGAGGTATGTATGAGGATGGAAACGCCACATTTTTTCTTGTCAGTGAATGCATGATATTGCAATGGAAAGCTCTTATCCCAATATTTAGGTGTTACATCTGAGGTGAAGTGCGTTTCTTGGAGCATTATTATTTGGGCTTTCTGGGCCTTGTAATCTATAATAGCTTTTTTCCTTTTTGTGTTGGAGTTAAGCCCCCTAACATTGTGTGAAATTAATCTAATGAATATGACTTCTTACCTCGAGCACTGCTTATATAGGTCCTCTTTATAAGTCGCCTATCTATACCTCTTACCTTTATACCTGAACATCTTAGGAAAGCAACATTCTTAATATCTCGAATATTACCCTTTATATTAATTGTCTTGTGAACTCCTATTTTGATGACACTTGAGACTGCATATAAACATATATAAAAATATAACATTAACATAAAACTTAGTGTGTTTGAACAATTGAATAAAATTTGAAAGTTTTTCTTGTTTTAAATAAAACTAAACAATATAATCAACTCTGGAACTAACATATATTGATCTATGATCTCATCCTATCACATCAGTGAAGATCAAGTATTAGTATTAGGGGAAGGTTAGAAGGGAATGAGTGGGAAAAAGCTGGGGGTAAAGAAGAATGAATAATTAGGGTAGAGGAGAGCAAGCAAACAATGAAATTACCCCCTTTCAACATTGTTCATCGTTCTGATAACAGTACCTTCATCTTAAATATTATTATTATCATTGTATGATCCATAGATCACACTTCGGTTTTCTTTTTCTCTTTATCAAACCTCGAAGCTGTCTCTGTTGAGAGAATCACGGTACTGGGTATGCCTCTGTGCTATTGTTGCTTCCACCATCTTCTCTTGTGACATTAGATTTGGGTTTTTTAGGTCTCCCATTCCTATTTACCTCAGTCCATTCTTTCTGTGGCAGTCTCCTAGTGGTTTGTGGGGGGGTCCGGTGAAACATCTTCCTCTATTGGAATCTCAAGCTTGGCAAGCAGCAACCGTCCCTCTTCAACCGTGGTGCATGAATAGGTGGAGTTCTTACATGTGAAGATTAATTTGAACAGAAAGTTCCATCTATATCTCAATTTTTCTCTTATGAGGGCTGTCACTACTGGTTTCAATTCTCTTCGCCTTCTTAGTGTCACTGGTGATAGATCTGTAAATATCTGGATATTATGCCCTTCATATGTAATTGTGCGTGATTGTCTTGCAGATTGAAGTATTAGTTCTTTAACATGGAAATAATGTAGTTTGACTACTACATCTCTTGTCTTGGATTGAGAGGGTTTGGTTAAGGCTCTATGCACCCTGTCCATCAAAAGCATGGAGGGTTCTGTATCTGGGACAAGTTGATGAAAAATCTCAGTTACATCTGCTTGCAAATTTTTGTACTCTTCTGGAAGATTCCTTATTCTGAGATTGGAGCGCCTCGATCTATTTTCCAAATCTTCTACTTGATCCTCCAGCTTCTTGATGTATATAGAATGATCCATTAGAGTAGTTTTAATCTGAGGGATGTCTTCTGAGATATCTTCCAGCCTATTTTCAATCTCCGTTGTTCTTCCTCCAATCTCTTTGATGTCTTGCTTAAGGTCATATAAAGCTGTTTTTAGTTCCTCATGGAAGAAAGTTTTGATTTGAGACAGAAACTCATTATTTGGTATATCTCCAGGTTGTCCCACCTCTTCATCTGATGTTTTTGCTTGAGTATGTTGTTTTGGAGGACTATTAGCTTTGTCTGCTGCTTTCAATTTTAGCTGTGACTTAGTGAGGCACTCTTTCACAGATTGGTTTCTGCTCTTCATCTTGAAAAAATTATTTACGTCTTCCCTTAATCAATTCAGAGTGTATCTTCCCCTCTATGTCGTCAGGCTTCTTAGTGTGCAATTTAATTATTATGAATGAAGGGCAAAAGTATGGATTTATTCTCTCATATTACATTTATTTAAAGATCATGACTCACTTTATTCGTTCCAGGTTGATATTTAATGCTTTAACATTGCTTTTGAACTTTATATATAATGGTGCTGAGCATTATTATTGGTTTTTACATAGGAAATTGCAGTATCTCCGTCTCCTGACTTTTAGGGCCCTGAAAAGTTCTCTAATCGTATCGCGAATACACCACTGAAGTTGCACCTTCAGGTTAGAGAGCCTTGTAGTTGTTATCTGTGAAAACCCTTATAGAAGAGATACTGAAGCAAACTTACTATTTCTTTCCCTTTACATTTGCATGTTCTTGTTGTCATCGTTGTCGTTCATTATATTAGCTTTATAGCCCTTACAATGTCCAATACTCCCATAAAATGGAGTCTCAATATTAGGCCTTGTAGCCTCTAATGAAAATACAATGAAAGTAGTTCCTTGATAGTCTGATTTTTGCTAGTGTAAGTGTCTGAAATATCTAGATGACAGTGATGTATATTACACACAGCGGTTTGCTGCTTGTTTGTTACTCACACTTTGATTGAAGGTTCCTTCTTTTCTCCTCCTTTTAGTCTTTAATGTGTGATCTGCCTATATTTAATACCTGCTTAGATCCTGAAATGCAGTTATTTATCAGGGATGGTAGTTCTGCCTGCTTTAATCTTATTTTTTCATGAAGATTTCAGGCACTTTAATGAGCCAGAGATTTCCGAGGTAGGCCGAAGCCTGGGATTTTCCTGAAAATCCTCTGGAACTCCTTTCTGGGTAGATCGAACTTTGTCTCAAACTCAGCCAAATTTCACCCAATAGTCCCTTGTAGCATACCCCCCAACTGTCCCGATTTTCGCGGGACAGTCCCGATTTTAGGGGTCTGTCCCCCTATCCCGAGTTGCTAGCCATCTGTCCCGATTTGCCCCAGGCATTAAAAATTTTTTTTTTTTTTTTTTTTTAAATTCTATTGGGCCCATACTCAGAAGCAGCTGGCTTTGCTCTCACAGGGTTAGATACCTGTTATATTCCCTGTGAAAAGGAAAGGTGTGTGGGTTAAGCAGGAGGAAGAAGGCTGTATACACTCTGACCACGGGTAATGGTGACCTCTCTAACCTACCTCTGGTAGTGATGATGTCTAACCCCTGGTGATAATACTAGCATGCCTTCAGTTTTACACAATGAGCAGTGCTAATACCAGGGTAACAGTAGCCGCAGACTGCCAGCTAATGTGCTTGCCAACCCCAGGACCCCATACAATGAATTACAGATACCCATATATGATGTAGTGTGTGTGTGTCTATCTGTATCCATAACTGTGTGTGTGTATCTGTATGTATAAGTTTATGCTATGTAGTATGTGTGTGTCTGCATGTATAAATGTAAGCTATGTAGTGTGTGTATGTGTATCTGCATGTATAAGTGTGTATCTGTATGTATAAGTGTATGCTATGTAGTGTGTGTGTATCTGCATGTATAAGTGTATGCTATGTAGTATGTGTGTGTCTGCATGTATAAGTGTATACTATGTAGTGTCTGTGTATCTGCATGTATAAGTGTATGCTGCATGTATAAGTGTATGTGTGTATCTGCATGTATAAGTGTATACTATGTAGTGTCTGTGTATCTGCCTGTATAAGTGTATGCTATGTAGTGTGTGTGTATCTGCATGTGTAAGTGTATGCTATGTAGTGTGTGTGTGTATCTGCATGTGTAAGTGTATGCTATGTAGCGTGCTACTGTGCATTTTTGCTGACTTTAAAGGCCAGAATCTAGAATATTAATGGGGAATGCAGAGAGCAGTTTTAAAGAATTTATTATTAAAGAATAAGATATTAAGATAAAAATATTTAGCAATGTCTTTGCAAAGGCTAATTAAATACAGCGCTCACATAGCCATACCAGTGGTTTGAGCTTGTGTTTGATTTGCTGCCTAAGTGTATTAAAATATATGACTTTATTTAGAATTTTATTTTTATTACTTTGAGCTTACGATTTTTTTAAGCCCCGCCCACCACATTTAATTTTTTTTGCCGCGGGGGGGGGGGGGTGTCCCTCTTTTGAATTTTGAAATGTTGGGAGGTATGTTGTAGTGAGTAAATACTGCTCCAAATTTTTTTTTCTGGGAATCAGCTCCTAAATAGGGCTTTTTAGGGCTAATAAATGACAGGTTTTAACTAGAGCTCTGTTAAATTGTGACTGTCTAGGCTACTGGCTAGCTCCTCCCTCGTGTTTTTTTTTTTTTTAAATCTACACTACTGTTACACCAGATATGAGTTGCACTGGGGTGACACTGTGCCCTGGCAGGCAGGCCCTGAAACGAACACGTGTGAAGGAAACTGACTGCTATTATTTAACACAGTCAAAAAAAGTGTTGTTTTTTTTAAATCTACACTACTGTTACACCAGATATGAGTTGCACTGGGGTGACACTGTGCCCTGGCAGACAGGCCCTGAAACGCACACGTGTGAAGGAAACTGACTGCTATTATTTAACACAGTCAAAAAAGTGTTTTTTTTTAAATCTACACTACTGTTACACCAGATATGAGTTGCACTGGGGTGACACTGTGCCCTGGCAGGCAGGCACTGAAACGCACACGTGTGAAGGAAACTGACTGCTATTATTTAACACAGTCAAAAAGTGTTTTTTTTTTTAAATCTACACTACTGTTACACCAGATATGAGTTGCACTGGGGTGAAACTGTGCCCTGGCTGGCAGGCAGGCTCTGAAACGCACACCTGTGAAGGAAACTGACTGCTATTATTTAACAGCAGAGATCTGATGAGTCCTTCAGGACTGTAGTGGACACTGAATACACTAGCCTAGCTATCAATTTCCCTATTAAATCAGCAGCAGCTACACTGTCCCTCCTCTCACTAAAAATGCAGCTTCCAAAAGAATCTAAAATGGATGCTGTCCAGGAGGTAGGAGGGTCTGGGAGGGAGTGTCTGATTGGCTGGAATGTGTCTTCTGACTGTGAGGTACAGGGTCAAAGTATTACTCAATGATGACGAATAGGGGGCGGATCGAACATCGCATATGTTAGCCCGCCGCGGCGAACGCGAACATGCTATGTTCGCCGGGAACTATTCGTCGGCGAACTATTCGCGACATCACTAATGAAGATTGAAGACGCCGCCTGGATGAAGACTTCTATCGGATGGAAGACCTCTTCAGCGCCCCTTGGATGAAGACTTTGGCCGCTGCGGATGTCCTCTTCTGTTCCATCGGTGGTCGACTGGCTGAAGACGGCTAAAGGTAGGATGATCTTCAGGGGGTAGTGTTAGGCTTTTTTAAGGGGGGGTTGGGTGGGTTAGAGTAGGGGTATGTGGGTGGTGGGTTTTAATGTTGGGGGGGTTGTATTTTATTTTTACATGCAAAAGAGCTGTTTACTTTGGGGCATGCCCCGCAAAGCCCTTTTAAGGGCTGGTAAGGTAATAGAGCTGTTAACTTTTTTAATTTTTATTTTGGGGGGCTTTGTTATTTTATTAGGGGGCTTAGATTAGGTGTAATTTGCTTAAAAATCTTGTAATATTTTTTTTTAACTTAGTTTTTTTTATTTTTTGTACTTTAGTTAGTTTATTTAATTGTATTTAATTGTAGCTACTTGTAGTTAATTAATTTAATTTATTTAATGATAGTGTAGTGTTAGGTTTAATTGTAACTTAGGTTAGGATTTATTTTACAGGTAATTTTGTATTTCTTTTAGCTAGGTAGTTATTAAATAGTTATTAACTATTTGCTAACTATTGTACCTAGTTAAAATAAATATATAGTTGCCTGTAAAATAAAAATAAATCCTAAAATAGCTACAATGTAATTATTAATTACATTGTAGCTATCTAACGGCTAGATTTAGAGTTTTGTCGGTAACGACCCGCGTAACTAACGCTGGCTTTTTTCTGGCCGCACCTTTAAAATAACTCTGGTATTGAGAGTCCACAGAATGGCTGCGTTAGGCTCCAAAAAGGGAGCGTAGAGCATATTTAACGCCACTGCAACTCTCGATACCAGAGTTGCTTACGGACGCGGCCAGCTTCAAAAACGTGCTCGTGCACGATTTCCCCCATAGGAAACAATGGGGCTGTTTGAGCTGAAAAAAAACCTAACACCTGCAAAAAAGCCGCGTTCAGCTCCTAACGCAGCCCCATTGTTTGCTATGGGGAAACACTTCCTACGTCTTCACCTAACACTCTAACATGTACCCCGAGTCTAAACACCCCTAACCTTACACTTATTAACCCCTATTCTGCCGCCCCCGCTATCGCTGACCCCTGCATATTATTATTAGCCCTAATCTGCCGCTCCGTAAACTGCCGCTACTTACATTATCCCTATGTACCCCTAATCTGCTGTCCCTAACACCGCCGACCCCTATATTATATTTATATAATATTAACCCCTAATCTTCCGCCCACAACGTCGCCTACACTTATTAACCCCTTATCTGCCGACCGGACCGCACCGCTATTATAATAAAGTTATTAACCCCTAATCCGCCTCACTAACCCTATAATAAATAGTATTAACCCCTAATCTGCCCTCCCTAACATCGCCGACACCTAACTTCAAACATTAACCCCTAATCTGCCGACTGGAGCTCACCGCTATTATAATAAATGTATTAACCCCTAAAGCTAAGTGTAACCCTAACACTAACACCCCCCTAAGTTAAATATAATTTAAATCTAACGAAATTAATTAACTCTTATTAAATAAATTATTCCTATTTAAAGCTAAATACTTACCTGTAAAATAAATCCTAATATAGCTACAATATAAATGATAATTATATTATAGCTATTTTAGGATTAATATTTATTTTACAGGTAACTTTGTATTTATTTTAACCAGGTACAATAGCTATTAAATAGTTAAGAACTATTTAATAGCTACCTAGTTAAAATAATTACAAAATTACCTGTAAAATAAATCCTAACCTGTTACAATTAAACCTAACACTACACTATCAATAAATAAATTAAATAAAATACCTACAATTACCTACAATTAAACCTAACACTACACTATCAATAAATGAATTAAATACAATACCTACAAATAACTACAATGAAATAAACTAATTAAAGTACAAAAAATAAAAAAGAACTAAGTTACAAAAAATAAAAAAATATTTACAAACATAAGAAAAATATTACAACAATTTTAAACTAATTACACCTACTCTAAGCCCCCTAATAAAATAACAAAGCCCCCCAAAATAAAAAATGCCCTACCCTATTCTAAATTACTAAAGTTAAAAGCTCTTTTACCTTACCAGCCCTGAACAGGGCCCTTTGCGGAGCATGTACCAAGAAATTCAGCTCTTTTTCCTGTAAAAAAACACATACAATACCCCCCCCCAACATTACAACCCACCACCCACATACCCCTAATCTAACCCAAACCCCCCTTAAATAAACCTAACACTAAGCCCCTGAAGATCTTCCTACCTTGTCTTCATCTAAGCCCAAGCGGGGGCTAGACATCCATCATCCGACGGCTGAAGAAGTCCAGAAGAGGCTCCAAAGTCTTCATCCTATCCGGGAAGAAGAGTAGATCCGGACCGGCAACCATCTTCTTCCAAGCGGCATCTTCTATCTTCATCCGATGAGGACCGGCTCCATCTTGAAGACCTCCACCGTGGACCCATCTTCTTCCGACGACGACTTCCCGACGAATGACGGTTCCTTTAAGGGACGTCATCCAAGATGGCGTCCCTCGAATTCCGATTGGCTGATAGGATTCTATCAGCCAATCGGAATTAAGGTAAGAAAATTCTGATTGGCTGATGGAATCAGCCAATCAGAATCAAGTTCAATCCGATTGGCTGATCCGATCAGCCAATCAGATTGAGCTCGCATTCTATTGGCTGATCGGAACAGCCGATAGAATGCGAGCTCAATCTGATTGGCTGATTGAATCAGCCAATCGGATTGAACTTGATTCTGATTGGCTGATTCCATCAGCCAATCAGAATTTTCCTACCTTAATTCCGATTGGCGGATAGAGTTTTGTCGTTAGATTTCTAACGCTCACTTCAGCCACGACTCTAAATACCGGAGTTAGAAAGATCCCATTGAAAAGATAGGATACTCAATTGACGTAAGGGGATCTGCGGTATGGAAAAGTCGCGGCTGAAAAGTGAGCATTAGACCCTTTTTGACTGACTCCAAATACCGGCGGTAGCCTAAAACCAGCGTTAGGAGCCTCTAACGCTGGTTTTCACGGCTACCGCCAAACTCCAAATCTAGGCCCAAGGGTTTCTTTTACAGGTAAGTATTTATTTTTAAATAGGAATAATTTATTTAATGATAGTGTAGTGTTAGGTGTAATTGAAACTTAGGTTAGTTTATATTTTACAGGTAAATTTGTCTTTATTTTATCTAGATAGCTATTAAATAGTTAATAACTATTTAATAGCTATTGTACCTAGTTAAAATAAATTTAAATTTGCCTGTAAAATAAAAATAAATCCTAAAATAGCTACAATATAATTATTATTAATATTGTAGCTATATTAGGGTTTATTTTATAGGTAAGTATCTAGTTTTAAATAGGAATAATTAATTTAATAAGAGTTATATTTATTTAGATGTATTTAATTAATTTTTAAGATAGGGGGGTGTTAGGGTTAGTGTTAGACTTAGGTTTAGGGGTTAATCATTTTATTATAGGTTGTGGCGGTGTAGGGGGGGCAGGATAGGGGTTGATAAATTTATTATAGGTGGCGATGGTGTAGGGGGGCAGATTAGGGGTTAATAAGTTTAATATAGGTGGCGGCGGGGTCCGGGAGCGGCGGTTTAGGGGTTAAACAATTTATTTAGTGGCGGCGGGGTCCGGGATCTGCAGGATAGGGGTTAATAAATGTATTATAGGTGGCGGCGGTATAGGGGGGGCAGGATAGGGTTTAATAGGTATTATGTAGGTGGCGGCGGGGTCCTGGAGCGGCAGTTTAGGGGTTACTTAATACATTTATTATAGTGGCGTCGGGGTCCAGGAGTGGTGGTTTAGGGGTTAATACATTTATTATAGTTGCGGTGGGCTCCGGGTGCGGCGGTTTAGGGGTAAGCATGTTTAATGTAGGTGGCGGCGGTGTAGGGGGGCAGATTAGGGGTGTTTAGACTCGGGGTACATGTTAGGGTGTTAGGTGTACACACTTCCCATAGGAATCAATGGGATGTCGGGCAGCAGCGAACATGAACATTCGCTATGCTCAGACTCACATTGATTACTATGGGATCCGCCACCTCCAGGGCGGCGGATTGAAAACCAGGTACGCTGGGCCGGAAAAGTGCCGAGCGTACCTGCTAGTTTTTTGATAACTAGCAAAAGTAGTCAGATTGTGCCGAACTTGTGTTCGGAACATCTGGTGTGACGTAAGAATCGATCTGTGTCGGACTGAGTCCGGCGGATCGAAGCTTACGTCACTAAATTCTACTTTTGCCGGTGTGTAGGGCTTGATAA